>NW_023995773.1:0-7500 GCF_015586225.1 Lucilia sericata | reverse complement strand
ATGTTTCTTTATCTGATTAACCCTTCAGTTGGTAAGTTATTTTTTAATTTATTTAAAATATGTAATTTCTTATTAATGTTTTTTAAAGCATATTAATTTTGTTAACACATTAGTCCTTTATTAAATTGAAAAACTATCTGTTATATTTTCTTCCTCATTGATTTAATCTATTAAGTTTGATTCTTTAACAAACATTTTCTAAAACAAATCAAAGGAGCAGAAGAAAGGCACAAGAAGTCATTGAAATTTAAAGAAAACTTTGACAAAATTATATCTCTCTTCAAGGATCATTAAGTTTATTTAAACTTTTTTATCCTTTTTAAAAAAGGAAGACAATTAATCAAAATCTCTTACTAATGCTACAACAAATGTAAAGAAAAGGAAACACAAATCCTGCTAACACACACCTAAAGTTAAAGTAACATTTGACTTACATTTTATACAGCCTACTTTCAACCGTTAATAGAAGTTTTAATATGTGTGTGTCTGTGTTATAAGGGGTGCTAACAAACTTTCATTTGAGTTGGGAACAGTAAACTCTTACTTTTATTCCATTTAAATGTTTTAGGGAGCCACCCTAATGTTTTACTATATTTGCTTTTATAGCATTTTTAAATAACAGGATTTGTCAACAAAAAATAGCAATGTGAGTCATTCCATTAGTCGCAATATTTAGTCAATTGTAAAACATTTGCTAATAAATTTAATTTGTTATTTCAACGGCTGGATTGATTTGCTCTATTTCACACGATGGAACACACACAAATATTTTGGATGGAAAATATACATATAGACTTTAACATCTGTGCGAGTTTTAGATTTAAATATTTCTCTGTTTGTTATCCAGGAACAAAGTATCATTCGGTATTAATGTTTTCTTAAGTCTCTTATACCAAACTCCACATAAACTGTTTGGGAATTATAACACATTATTTTTGTAATCAATGTGCTTTACATGAGTATCTGCCTTGACGGCCTCAACTCACAGTGGCTTTTTTCATGCAGTAGATGGACTAGAGACGATTTATAGAAGAACACTTTGATGGAAATTTTAGGGCATGGCTCAAGTAGGACTAAGTACGAGCCTTATTATCTTGTCACAGTGTTCCCCATGAGGAGTAATATGGAGACGAACACTCATTTTAGTGCATATTTGAGAATGTGTTTGTAGAACACCCAACTGTTTCGGTACATTCGTAGGAATAATCGCGTAGCCGAAACATCCATTGACATCTGTTAAGTCGAAAGTACCGAACGATTTATCCTTGAAGCAACATTCTCTTTCCGCGGTTTAGAATTCAACCAAAAACCTCCTTGTGTACCCCGAAGGGACATCATCACGTCAGTTTGAATAGTCTGCAAGTGGTAATGATCGTGCTCGACATCAAGGTAAAGAAAGGTCAGTTTCATCTAAGCGATAATTGGCCATTCGTAAATTTCATTTCCTCGAATGCCCTCAGATCTGGAAACCAAATTAATTCTACAAAGCATCGTCCGAGTGCAGACAGATACCTTATAGAGACTGAATTGTCGAATATTCTCTATGACATTTTCTTCAAAACTTGTTCATCTACTGACTATGTTGGTTTACGTGGAAGTTCACTACGCGCGAACTGTCAAGTAGAATCGAAGAGACTCCGTTTTGACCTAGCAATCAAGCTAGATCAAAAGGGTAGTTTTGTTATTTTCTATCAGAATATGTAATGTGTTGATATCCTTAGACAGTGATCGTTTCTTCTAGAATAATGTTGTTGCTGCTATCCTGACCCGTATAACACTTCTACAAAGTTTCGTCTGGAGTGCAGACAGGAATGTTATAGAGTTTGAATTTTCTAATATTCTCAAGGATTTTCTAAAAAACCTCTACAGGTACTGACTACGGAGTTTTATCCGATGATCTTGGTTTCAATTAGAATAACTAATGAGTGTAGATTGAGATCTCTTCTTCTTGAATAATGTTGTTAGCTGGTACCCTGATTCTTATAACTCTTCTATAAGGCAGCCTTCCTTTTATAGGATAGCACCATGACTAAGAACATGTCTCAATATGCCTTTCTAAGTCTAAAAATCGTTTTAGCAGAAATTAATGTCACAATTGTTTTTAGTGTCAGTTATAGCAAGCTATAACTATCAATTCTGTACCTTGTTCAAATGAACATAGGTGTCTTGACTTCGTTTCTCGATTTCACGAATTCTTTTTACAGTCATATCGATAGCTTAAGTTTCAGTCTAAAAATCGGTACGTGTATACTCCATGTTAGATAAGGAGATAAGATCGTCTGAAAAAAACTGCCGGGGATAATAACCCCAACAGTTTCTGAACCATTTAATGAAGTACGAGATCGTGTTTTCCCAAATGACAATATGTGCTGAAAATCTGACAAGGAACGTCATATTAAGGCTTGGTTTTGTAGCTTACAGACCTTCTACTGCCGCAAAAATTGGCCTAACTAAAATATGATGTCGCCACGACTAATACGACTATGTTTCAGTGTGCCAGCGTTTCTAAGTCTTATAGACGATTTATCAAGACAAGAGAGAGGTCTTTGTAACTTGTTCAAAATGGATAAATTTGTTTTGCCTTCGATTGTCTCGAAACAGTTTCTGAACCGTAAGTGAAGACTGAAATCGAATTCTGATTCGGAAGTTTATATTAGTTGAGTTATGTGGTACACATGTCTCAATGTGCCCAAGTCTATGTGTCTGAAAGCCGAAACCGAAATGTTTTTATCACAGGCCAGCAAGATGAGCGAGGAGTATTTGTACTTTGTTCAAAGTGGACTAATATACTTTACATCAGACAACTTAAACTAGGCGATGTAACGCCTTACTAATTCGGCTCTCAGCATTAAGTTTCCACGGGATTAAACTTTTCTTTACCTTCGTGAGAAGAGTATATATAAGATTGTCATTCCATTTGTGAGTTCTAGAATATAAATTTCCGATCCTATAAAGTCGACTATAGAGTGGACTAAGCAATACCCGATGTCCGTCTGCCTGTCTGTTTGTCTGCCTGTCTGTCTGTCTGTCTGTCTTTCCGTATGTATGTCCGTCTGTATGTATGCTGAAATAAATTTTTTTAAGACCCCAAATATTTTCGGGATCCAAATCTTCAACAATTCTGTCAGACATGCTTTCGAGAAGTTTCCTGTTTAAAATCAGCATAATCAATTCATAAACAAAGGAGATATGAGCAAAAATCCGAGACAACCTCTGAATATTACATCAATATTTCAGATTTTTCTAAATTTTGTTCTTCTACTTTTTTGTTTACGAAATAAAGCTGAGCAAGAACAACAAGCTACAAATGAAGCTGTAAGTATGTAGAGTCCAGATTAAGTGAGAACCTATAAAAGGGGTCTTTTGGTACTTTTTCGTTCTACAAAAATATGAAATAAGCGTAGAAAGTCCGCAGTAAATAAAAGCCTATAAAAGAGGACTTTTTTTTACTTTATTGTTCTTCAAATGGTACTTTTTGAATTGTTTATATTAACGAACCTAGCAACATAAAATTAAACATTCAGAGTCCTTAAAGAATTAAAATTTGAACGAAAGTAGTTTTGGTACTTTTTCATTTTTCAATTGGTACTTTTTGAATATTATTATATAGAAACAAAGAATTGAAATCTATAATGGGGACTTTCTGGTATTTTTTTCGTTTTATTACTGGTAGTTTTTGATTTTTTGTAATAAATTTAATAAATATGTATTATTTAGGTTTATATATAGAAATGACTCTAACCATAAGTATATGTATAGTAAACATAATATATTCAATATCTCAATTTTCTTAGTTTTTTTGTTTCCAATTTTTTCCCATAAAACTTTAATATTAACTAATAATAATGGTCATAATGATGTGTGTGGTAAACTTTCAAAACTTTGTTCATTCTTCTCATTCTTTACGGTCAAATCAATATGCAAAAAAAAGAAATAAGTAAAACTATAGGAATCAGAAATAACCCAAGATTTTCGCAACAAAAAAAAACTGACAGAGCAGCACAAAAATATTTTGTCACATTTATAAAATACCATGTTAAAAAGATAGTAAATATAGAGATAAATTTACAAATATACACATAATAAAATAGACATGGTAACTAAATAGAAAGTTAAATCTTTACATGAGATACACACTGATACATCGAAAGAAATCTATAAGAGTCAAAAGTTATAAGTTATATTCTAGGAATTTGTAAAAGAAAAGTTTGTAAATTTTTGTAAAATAATTTTTTCCGTGTAAATAAGCAACAACTAACCACTCACAATAGAAGTGAGTAGACAAAAATAGCAACAAAAAAATCCAAAAAGCAATGGTTAAATGATAATTTAACCTAAAATGAAAACATTCGTTAGGGAAATGGAGAAGGAGAATGTTAAAAAAAACAGACACACCATTTACTATTTATAAAATATTGTGGAAAACCTTTGCTATCGAATTGACATGTTTAATCATGCATGTTGGTAACAAGTGTCAACGAAAGTGGCAAACTTTTCCATTAGGAATATTTATTTTCTTTGAATAAATAATAAGTATGTATTTCAGTTTTCATAGAAACTTATATTTTAGCAAGGAAAATCAAAAAGTATCAAACAAGTAAGCGCAAGAGAAAAAGGATATTTTTTTGTATTTAAATAAAAAGGAGAAAATAAACATGGACATGCAAAAATGTGTAAAAAAATATTTATAGAATATTATTTATATGTTAAATGACATGAAAATATTTTAATGACATAATACATAATTTGTATGGATATTTATAAATTCGAATAAAACTTGACCCATGTCCTTTTTAGTCATGAAAAGTATTTGAAATGTGTCGAAGGTTTTGAATAGGAAGTAATGCGTAATTAAAAAGATGAATGAATTATCCAAATTTCCTTGGAATATTATCGATCCATGTTTTTCTAAGCCGTGGTGTTGTCAGTAGGATAGTGAACTAACGAATAAGAATACCAGGTTCGCATTCTGTGTGAGCAATTTGTTTGTAAGTAAAACAAAACAACAACTCCTTATTTGTAAGCACTTATTTAAGTAGTTATTTTAAAGCAATCACTACAAATACTTGTATCGCATGTTTACAACCTTGCTATAAAGTAATGAGTTAAAATTTTAATTTAATTTTTAACTCACTACATTTCAATGCAAGTTTTTGCTGGGAATCTTTCCTCTAATAATCTGTAAAATCTTCATAAATAGATTGCCACATGTAAAGCAAGCAGGCTATATTTTAGTTAGTTTCAAAGGAGAATGAATATTTATCAAAATCCGAAGAAATACATCGAAGACTCTTTCAGGCCTGTCCAGGTCTCGAACCAATGCCTCAGGTGGGAATCGAACACACATCCGCCGGTCTACCAGACTAGAACACAAACCACTAACCTACCAGAGGCCACGGAATTGTTAATAAAGATGTAAAAATTTATAGTCGGGCATGGCCAACCATATGATACCCTACATCAGTGATTAAATAAAAGTGTTGATTATTTTTTTAATAATAAAGTAATTTAATGTTCATCTTAATTCAGAAATATTTTAATAATTTTTTGACAAAAAGGGGATTTTCCAAAATATAGTTAGTTAGTTAGTTAGTTAGTTCGTTAGTTAGTTAGTTAGTTCGTTAGTTAGTTAGTTAGTCAGTCAGTCAGTCAGTTAGTTCGTTAGTTAGTTAGTTAGTTAGTTAGTTTAGTTAGTTAGTTAGTTAGTTAGTTAGTTAGTTAGTTAGTTAGTTAGTTAGTTAGTTAGTTAGTTAGTTAGTTAGTTAGTTAGTTAGTTAGTTAGTTAGTTAGTTAGTTAGTTAGTTAGTTAGTTAGTTAGTTAGTTAGTTAGTTAGTTAGTTAGTTAGTTAGTTAGTTAGTTAGTTAGTTAGTTAGTTAGTTAGTTAGTTAGTTAGTTAGTTAGTTAGTTAGTTAGTTAGTTAGTTAGTTAGTTAGTTAGTTAGTTAGTTAGTAGTTAGTTAGTTAGTTAGTTAGTTAGTTAGTAGTAGTTAGTTAGTTAGTTAGTTAGTTAGTTAGTTAGTTAGTTAGTTAGTTAGTTAGTTAGTTAGTTAGTTAGTTAGTTAGTTAGTTAGTTAGTTAGTTAGTTAGTTAGTTAGTAGTTAGTTAGTTAGTTAGTTAGTTAGTTAGTTAGTTAGTTAGTTAGTTAGTTAGTTAGTTAGTTAGTTAGTTAGTTAGTTAGTTAGTTAGTTAGTTAGTTAGTTAGTTAGTTAGTTAGTTAGTTAGTTAGTTAGTTAGTTAGTTAGTTAGTTAGTTAGTTAGTTAGTTAGTTAGTTAGTTAGTTAGTTAGTTAGTAGTTAGTTAGTTAGTTAGTTAGTTAGTTAGTTAGTTAGTTAGTTAGTTAGTTAGTAGTTAGTTAGTTAGTTAGTTAGTAGTTAGTTAGTTAGTTAGTTAGTTAGTTAGTTAGTTAGTTAGTTAGTTAGTTAGTTAGTTAGTTAGTTAGTTAGTTAGTTAGTTAGTTAGTTAGTTAGTTAGTTAGTTAGTTAGTTAGTTAGTTAGTTAGTTAGTTAGTTAGTTAGTTAGTTAGTTAGTTAGTTAGTTAGTTAGTTAGTTAGTTAGTTAGTTAGTTAGTTAGTTAGTTAGTAGTTAGTTAGTTAGTTAGTTAGTTAGTTAGTTAGTTAGTTAGTTAGTTAGTTAGTTAGTTAGTTAGTTAGTTAGTTAGTTAGTTAGTTAGTTAGTTAGTTAGTTAGTTAGTTAGTTAGTTAGTTAGTTAGTTAGTTAGTTAGTTAGTTAGTTAGTTAGTTAGTTAGTTAGTTAGTTAGTTAGTTAGTTAGTTAGTTAGTTAGTTAGTTAGTTAGTTAGTTAGTTAGTTAGTTAGTTAGTTAGTTAGTTAGTTAGTTAGTTAGTTAGTTAGTTAGTTAGTTAGTTAGTTAGTTAGTTAGTTAGTTAGTTAGTTAGTAGTTAGTTAGTTAGTTAGTTAGTTAGTTAGTTAGTTAGTTAGTTAGTTAGTTAGTTAGTTAGTTAGTTAGTTAGTTAGTTAGTTAGTTAGTTAGTTAGTTAGTTAGTTAGTTAGTTAGTTAGTTAGTTAGTTAGTTAGTTAGTTAGTTAGTTAGTTAGTTAGTTAGTTAGTTAGTTAGTTAGTTAGTTAGTTAGTTAGTAGTTAGTTAGTTAGTTAGTTAGTTAGTTAGTTAGTTAGTAGTAGTTAGTTAGTTAGTAGTTAGTTAGTTAGTTAGTTAGTTAGTTAGTTAGTTAGTTAGTTAGTTAGTTAGTTAGTTAGTTAGTTAGTTAGTTAGTTAGTTAGTTAGTTAGTTAGTTAGTTAGTTAGTTAGTTAGTTAGTTAGTTAGTTAGTTAGTTAGTTAGTTAGTAGTTAGTTAGTTAGTTAGTTAGTTAGTTAGTTAGTTAGTTAGTTAGTTAGTTAGTTAGTAGTTAGTTAGTTAGTAGTTAGTAGTTAGTTAGTTAGTTAGTAGTTAGTTAGTTAGTTAGTTAGTTAGTTAGTTAGTTAGTTAGTAGTTAGTTAGTTAGTTAGTTAGTTAGTTAGTAGTTAGTAGTTAGTTAGTTAGTTA
>NW_023995772.1:0-85196 GCF_015586225.1 Lucilia sericata | reverse complement strand
TACAACTATAGTAGATATATGTATATAGAGCTAGAGTGACAGAAATCACTTGACTCAATGATGATGACATTGTATTTATCACTTTCATGCAATATTAGGTGGAAATCTTTTTAAATTGTTGCAAATATTAAGTTGAAATTTAAAAGGATAAAATAGAAAATTTTCACTAAATCAAGCGGAAATGTGAATAGAATTTGTGTAAATGAACTAGTAAGGGTTCTATATTCGGCTATACCGAATCTTATATACCCTTTACCATAGTGAAAAAAATATTAGTAGGAAAACGAATCACCCAGCACACTTCTTATTCATACGACACACTCATAGAGAACAATATCCGACACACTCACTCAATATATACGGGCGGGTAGGACACGTATACCCCTACATTCATACTGTATCATATCATAACACCAACTCATTTCCAATGCTTAGTCCGACAAAACGTAAGGCCTCTTGGAATAATGAAACAGTTGGTAGAACCACGAAGATCCTATGGGGTGACCCTGAGAGAGCAAGACAAAAAATCTCCTCAAAATGAGCAAGTCTGAAGTTAGTATGATGGTACGTATTCTGAGTGGACACACAGGATTACGAGCACTTCTATGCAAAATTGGACGTGCGGTTTCAGACGAATGTAGATCATGTGGAGAGGACAGTGAAACTCTGGTGCACTTTCTTTGCCACTGCCAGGCATTTGTCGAGGTTAGATCCTTGAAAGTGATGTTATGTTAGGAAATAACATTCCTGACTAACACTGATTGGAAGATTCTTAGGAATTACGTTCAGGAAACTGAGTTTATGAACACTGAAAAATAATTCATTCAGTTCACCTTTTTTTTCATGGTAAGGGCGCACAACAGGCCCGATAGTGGCCTAGGTGTATTTCATCGGATTTGATGTAGTCCTTCTTCCTTCTGTCAACCTACCTACCTACCTACCTACCTACCTAGTCCGACAGTCACTCCTTGTGGGGTATCTGTTGACTTCGGCAACAGCACGGAACCTTTTCCAAGTTATGCGTCAGTTTTTCAACAGATATTCTCTTCCCGCGAATTTAGGTTTAAACCACAGCTCAACCTCAACCAACTGAGCAATCAAGACAAATTCCTGCGATCAACTGGTCACCCGTAGTATCAGATTATGTGGTTCTCTGGTTCAACCCAATGTAAAAACTTTCCAAGGAAAGCCCATCGGCATTTGATCATCTCCTATTTAAAGTCCTGGCAGACTAGAGGTATTGATAGCACCTATTTTCCCCGGAATTGTAATCACACTAAGATGGGGTCCTTCATCAGGTAGCATGCCCTCGGGGGTACACCCAAAAAAAAATTTCCAAAAATCCCTCCTTAGTGGATCTACATAACCAAAAAGACATCTACTGTAAAATTTCATGATTCTGGTTAAGACGATTGGGCAGTGGGCTGATAAATCAGTCAGTCACTAATGCGATTCTTTTTTATAAATAGAAAATAGATAGAATATAGATAGATAATAAAAAACATAAACACTCACCTTAATTAACTTTTGTTCCTTTCCGCAAACAACTTCAATTACTCTTTCTTCACAAATTTTCAATTCGCTTTTATATTTATTTTCACAAAATTTTATTTTTTATATTTTTTTTCTTATTTACAAAATTTTCATTTGCTTTTTATATTTATTTTCTATTTTTTTCTGAGCTTTTTATTAAGCTATTTTATTTATTTTAACAACTTTTTAATTTTCTCTTTATTTTAGCTTTTTTTCTTTAAAAGATCAACATTTTATTTCCTACTCACTACATTTGAATGCTTATTCTTATTTAATTTCTTTAATTTCCTCATTTCCTTTACTTTACTACACTTGTAAAAGCTTTTTCTTCTTCTTTGCTTCACACACAAACTTTATTCACCTCCACCCTAAGCCACCTGTTGCACTTAACACATTGCCCACACAGCCATATACACACATATTTATTAACAACGAATGGCCCAACTAAAGCAACACAGAGAACGCCGTAACATTAATATTTTTCCAAACAATTTTCACTAATTTACACGTTAGTTTTTAACAATATTTTTACACCGAAATATTAACAAACATTTAAATTTCATATTTATGCAAAAATATTAACAATTTATTAACTTTTAAATGGATTTATTTATTAATTAAACGACCACGAATCACCAAACAACCGAACACTTGCGAAATTTCGAGAAAACTGAAAGAAAAAATGCAAAATTCTATTGCTATTGTTGTTGTTGCTGTCATTATTTGATTTGTACTAAAATGTATGCATAATGTGTTTGTTGTAATTTGATTGTGTTGGGTGGTGGGGGGTAGAATATTTTAGAGTGCGTAAATGGATTAGGAACACAATGCTAAGTAGGAGAGTTTTTAGTGATGGTCAAATGCAATACATTAGTAAAGGAATAAAACCAGGGTTGGGGTTTTGTTTTAAAGTAGTTTCTTAAGTGAGTATGAATTGCCTGGAATTTTGTTACGGAATATTAAAATAAAAATAACGATAATTGTTTAACATATTGTTTAAATTATTTTGCTTCTAGTTTAACGACCTATGTATATATAAAGAGTCGCGTTATTGACTGATTAATTCTCATCATCGCACAACTGTTAAACCTAAAATCATGAAATTTTGACAGTAGATGTCTTTTTGATTATGTAGATACATTAAGGAGGGATTTTTGGAGATTTTTATATTTGGGGTTACCACCGGGGGCATGTTACCTTGATGAAAGACCACATCCTGGTGTAATTAAAATCCCGGGAAAAGAGATGCTACCAATACCTCCTGTCTGCCGGGATTATAAACTGGTGATGATCAAATGTATCATCGGCCTTTCCTTGGATGGGGACATGGGGTCAAACCAGAGAACCAAATAATCTGGTACTACGGGTGGCCAGTTGTCCTGACTGATCATTTCTTTGAGGTTCATTCGGGATCCACTTAGTGGTTGTGGTTTAAGTCCAAATTCGCGGGAAGAGAATTTCGGTTAAAGGATTGATGCACCATGAAATCTATAATTCAGGATAAGTTCGGTGCTGTTGCCGAAATCAACAGATACTCCACAGAGGAGTGACTGTGTATACGTGTCTTACCCCACCCGTATACCTTGAGTGAGTGTGTCGGATGTTGTTCTCTATGAGTGTGTTGTATGAATGAAAAGTCTACTGGATTGAACGGTAATGGATGAAAGGTAACTTATACAAGTGATACCATTGAATTTTCCTTTCTTCTCCAGGTATGTTCAGGGAAAACACTGTTGATACTAGATTTACACAGTGTTTTCTATGAGTAAGAACAAACTCCTCGGCTTATTTGATGGATTTGGTCTCTAGGTGCAGTTGCCGACTCAACAGAGCCCATCCCATCTGTGTGGTTATAAACGAAAATGATGTTTCACCTCTCTGAAGTTAAGCAATGGGACAGCAATGGTCAGAGATTGTATAGCTCGAGTACTTGAACAAAGTGCCATGTACAAAAATTGCCATTAGCGTGTAAGATACACAAAGAGACGTTGGTGTGTCGTCACAAAAGCTTGAAAAAGATCACCGTGAAATAATGTCAACACGACAGGTGTTCACGTAAGCACTACGGCATTCATTTGGGGGTAAAAAAGGGGGAAACGGGTAAAACTTTGTTTATTAATTATCTTGCATAAGAAAGAAATTTTAAATACATCTGCATCTACTCTTAAAATTAGCAGATGGGTGCCTGATACTTTTGAAAATTCGTACTTTTAAGGAGTGAAAAATGTGTAACAAAGGAGATTTTGGTACCCTTTTTGGACTTTTATGACTTTTCAACTAATGAACATATTAATAAATTTGTACATATGTATGTACATATATTGGATAAGGACAACTGTTGCGTACTTTTTAAAAATTAGGTCGTTTTTGGGAATGAACAGGAGGAAACGGTATTTTTGGTACTTTTTTAGCGCATTAATTATTGACTGACATTGTAATATTTATTGAAATAAAATGTTTGATATTTCACTGAGGAGAAAAAAGTACCAACCGGGTAAAAAAGGGGAAAAAGTCTACTCCTAGGCGAGAAGAGGGTAAATTATGCCCTTTTTATTAGTATCTTGCACAAAGAAAGACTTTCTAAAATATTTAACCTAGAAACATAAATTTGAACATGCAGGGTCCTGATTGAATAATAAGCTATAAGTAGGGACTCTTTAGTACTTTTTCATACTTCAAATGGTAACTTTTGAATTTTCTATAGTGGGGGCACCAAAATACACGACAAACGGTCCTTATTAAAGGAGAATTTTTGTACTTTTTCTTTTTTCAGATGGTACCATTTGAAGTTTTTACGATTTTGAACATAGAAGTATAAAATTTAACGTGTAGGGACCTGTGTGGATGAGAATCTAATGATAGGAATTTTGCATAATACTTTTCGTTCATCAAATTAAATTTATTTTTATTTTCTATAATATTAATATTCTTTGACAGAAACATACAATTTTTGATTTAATGAGAATCTATATCCAAAAGATTATCTAAAGATATCTTCTTCCACACAACTGATTATCTATCAATTTCGCTTTTTTATCGTACTAGACGCACAATCTCTCCCGAAGGGGGTATCTTCCGCAATAGGAATATGATTGTCGTTGCAACAAACATTTTTCTTCTAACCAATACGAATTCGTATCATTTCGTATCCCCTTGGCTTGTAGGGTAAGAGGTATTTTATAGTAATTTTTCCTTTTTCAAATAGTACTTTCGAAAATTTATATAATGTGGGGGCTAAACGAATGAAATTAAAAATACACGCTTCTTACTGAATGCGAATTTAATCACATGATAAATTTCAATAATAAACAGAAACACTAAAAAAATAATTTTAATCAATTAAAATTGTCTTTAAAAGTAAACAAAATGTGTATGAATTTAATTTTGGTAGCGAAGCACCCAGGGTATTCTAGTACTACATATTTGCTTTCCCATTCGCCTTAATAAATACCACATACAAAACAAAATCCCAACCCTGTCATTATTCCTTTATTAATATTTTAATAACTACGATTTGACATTCACTAATAAATCTCCTTAATATCTTGCTCTTAATCTATTTACGCACTCTCCACAACAAAATAATAAGCAACAAACACATTTGCATACAATTTAGTACAAATCAAATAATGACAGCAGCAGCAACAACAACAACAATAGCAATAGAATTTGGCATTTTTACTTTCAGTTTTCTAGAAATTTTGCAAGTGTTCGGTTGTTTGGTGATTCGTGGTCATTTAATTAATAAATAAACCCGTTTAAAAGTTAATAAATTGTTAATATTTTTGCATAAATATGAAATTTAAATGTTTGTTAATATTTCTGTGTAAAATATTGTTAAAAACTAACGGGTAAATTAGTGAAAATAGTTTAGCAAAACTGTTTGGAAAAAAATAAAATGTTGAGCCGTTCGGTTGATTTAGCTTGGCCGTTCGTTTGTTAATAAGCGTGAGTTCGTGTGCGGGTAGGAGGGGTGTGTGTTAAGTTCATTGAGAAAAGAAAAGCCTTTATAAGTTTTGTAAAGAAAAATAAAGAAGTAAAATAAGTTCAAAAATGTAAAAGCTTTCAATCATATCAAAAGGAAATAAAATATAGATCTTTGTAAGAAAAAAGCTAAAAAAATAAAAAAAGCTGTGGAAATAAATAAAAAAAGTTTTGAAATAGAGTGAAAAATAAAAAAGCTAATTAAAAGTTTGTGCAAAAGAGTAAATAAAATTGTTGGCGAAAAGGAAACAAGTGTGAAATAAGGTAAGTGATTTTATAATTTAATTATAAATCAAAATATTTAAAAAGGGTTTCTTATCTTTAAAGATATAATTTTTTTGTATATCTTTCGGTTAATAAAAATTTCTATATTATTTTCCCAAAATTTTCTAAAAAATGTTTTAGAAATTCGTTATATTGGTACCCAATGGCAAAAATTTGCCCTTTCGTTAAATCCCGAATTCGCTAATGTGAGTATTCATTAAACCGGGAAACCCACTGTATGCTTAATTTTATGTTTCTAGGTTCAATATTATCGAAAATTCCAAAAGTAAGAACGAAAAAGTACCAAAAAGGTTCTCATCTACTCCGGGACCTACATGTTTAATTTCATGTTTTCAAACTAATAACAACATACAGTTTCATGCATAACTAGGGTTCTATAAATCGACTTTCGAACAATCGACTTTTTGTCGAAAAAAGTCGATTGTTCGAAGTCGACTATTTTGTTCCAAACTCGATAACTCGACTGTCTGTGAAAAAAGTCGAAAAGTCGACTTTGTTAATAAAAGTCGAAAAAAGTCGAAAAGTCTGAAAGTCGAAAAGTCTGAAAGTCGAAAAGTCTAATAAAGTCGAAAAAAGTCGAAAAGTCGAAAAAAAGTCGGAAAAAGTCAAAAAGTCGGAAAAAGTCGAAAACTCGAAAATTGTAGAAAAAAGCCAAAAATAGTCGAAAATTTTAAAAAAGTGGAAAAAAAGTCAAAAACTCTAAAATAGTCGGAAAAACTCGAAAAAGTCAAAAAATAGTCGAAAAAAAGTCGAAAGAAGTCGAAAAAAATCGAAAAGTCGGAAAAAGTCGAAAAGTCAAAAAAAGTCGAAAAGTTGAAAAAAGTCGAAAAGTTGAAAAAAGTCGAAAAGTCGGAAAAAGTCGACTATTTATAAAATACTTATAGTCGAAAAGTCTAAAAGTCGACTTTTAATTAAATGAAAAAAGTAGAAAAATCGACTTTTCATAAAATGCAAAATGTCGAAAAGTCGACTTTTAACTAAATGAAAAAAGTCGACTTTTTGTTTCAACTATAGAACCCTATGCGTAACGTTTTGCTCTTGCTTTGTTTTTATAAACAAGCAAGTGCAAGATAAAAATTTACCGTAAAATTATGTGTGTTGTTGTTGTTTGTTTATTATTTTTATGTCTGCTTACACAAAAAAATCTAAATTTATGATGAAATTTTCAGATGTTGTCTTAAATTTTTGCTCATATCACAGTTATTTATGCTGATTTTAAATATATTTATTGTGTTTTTTATTTCCCTATCAATATATAATACATACATATTATTACATCATCAGTTAAGTTGTTGCCTTGCTATCATAATTTAAGTATAAGAGAACATAAATATATTAACTACTTAAGCAAACATACATATTTGATCATTATAATACCTAATCAATTCCATTCCCATTATCCTTATTTGATTAGGCTGATCAAACAGTTTCGAAGTTTATAGTCGATTCTTATAAAACAAGTAGGTGATTTTTAGTCACAGATATAGTTCGTCATATAATCTAGACTATAGTCCAGACTATAGTCTATTCTATAGTCCATACTATAGTCTATTCTATAGTCCAGACTATAGTCTATTCTATAGTCCATTCTATAGTCTATTCTATATTCCAGACTATAGTCTACTCTGTAGTCCAGACTATAGTCTACTCTATAGTCAAGACTATAGTCAACTCAATAGTCGAGACTATACTATACTCTGTAGTAAAGACTATAGTATACTCTGTAGTCCAGACTATAGTCTATTCTATAGTCCAGACTATAGTCTATTCTATAGTCCAGACTATAGTCTATTCTATAGTCCAGGCTATAGTCTATTCTATAGTCCAGACTATAGTCTATTCTATAGTCCAGTATATTCTATAGTTCAGACTATAGTCTATTCAGTAGTCCAGACTATAGTCTATTCAGTAGTCCAGACTGTAGTCTATTATACAGTCCAGACTATAGTCTATTCTATAGTTCAGAATATAGTCTATTCTATAGACCAGACTATAGTCTATTCTATAGCTCAGACTTTAGTCTATTCAATAGTCCAGACTACAGTCTATTCTATAGTCCAGACTATAGTCTATTCAATAGTCCAGATCATAGTGTAGTCTATAGTCCAGACCATAGTCTATTCTATAGTCCAGACTATAGTCCAGACTATAGTCTATTCTATAGTCCAGACTATAGTCTATTCTATAGTCCAGTATATTCTATAGTTCAGACTATAGTCTATTCAGTAGTCCAGACTATAGTCTATTCTATAGTCCAGACCATAGTCTATTCTATAGTCCAGACTATAGTCTATTCTATAGTCCAGACTATAGTCTATTCTATAGTCCAGATTATAGTCTATTCTATAGTCCAGACTATAGTCTATTCTATAGTCCAGGCTATAGTCTATTCTATAATCCAGACTATAGTCTATTCTATAGTCCAGACTATAGTCTATTCTATAGTCCAGACTATAGTCTATTCTATAGTCCAGACTATAGTCTATTCTATAGTCCAGACGATAGTCTATTCTATAGTCCAGACTATAGTCTATTCTATAGTCCAGACTATAGTCTATTCTATAGTCCAGACTAGAGTCTATACTATAGTCCAGACTATAGTCTACTCTATAGTCCAGACTTTAGTCTACTCTATAGTCCAGACTATAGTCTACTCTATAGTCCAGACTATAGTCTACTCTATAGTCCAGACTATAGTCTACTCTATGATCTACTCTATGATCTACTCTATAGTTCAGACTATAGTCTACTCTATAGTCCAGACTATAGTTTACTCTTTACTCCAGACTATAGTCTACTCTATAGTCCAGACTATTGTCTACTCTGTAGTCCAGACTATAGTCTACTCTATAATCCAGACTGTAGTCTATTCTATAGTCTAGACTATAGTCTATTCTATAGTCCAAACTATAGTCTATTCTATAGTCCACACTATAGTCTATTCTATAGTCCAGACTATAGTCTACTCTATAGTGCAGACTATAGTCTACTCTATAGTCCAGACTGTAGTCTATTCTATAGTCCAGACTATAGTCTACTCTATAGTCCAGACTATAGTCTACTCTATAGTGCAGACTATAGTCTACTCTATAGTTCAGACTATAGTCTGCTCTATAGTCCAGACTATAGTCTACTCTATAGTCCAGACTATAGTCTACTCTACAGTCCAGACTATAGTCTACTCTATAGTCCAGACTATAGTCTACTCTATAGTGCAGACTATAGTCTACTCTATAGTGCAGACTATAGTCTACTCTATAGTCCAGACTATAGTCTACTCTATAGTCCACACTATAGTTTACTCTATTTTCTATAAATAGAGAATTTAAAGAATTTTTTGGAAAAATTCTCGGGAATATCAAGTATGAAGACACTAACACTGCACACAACTTACCAATTCTTCTAACTACTACACATATACATACATATGTATGTATATTCATATCTGTAATATAAATTATAATGACATACAACAGCAACAGTAGTACCAACAACAACAACCAGTGTTTATGCAACTGCAACTAGTAAAGTTATCATTGGTATCATTGGTAAACCGAAGCCAAACTAAACTTGACATTATGGGCCTTTTGTTATTTTATTGTCTAAAGGAAAATTTAATTAAGATAAATGTCTCATTAACAATATAAGAGACAATGTCATTAAATTGAACAATAACATAAACATATTTCAAAAATACTTGTTTGTACTTGTACAAGGAGATTTTCTTGACTAAAGCCTTAAGGTTTTCTATATGAAAAGTGTTATGTGGAAAATTGCAGAGAAAAGCCATAAGAATATTTATGTTGAATAGTATTGAAATTAATTAGTAGATTTTAAACAAAGACAGGCGTTACCAGATGTAGCGGTTTGTTCTCAAATTTGGGGATTTTAACTATTTTTGGGGGATAGATTGAGACAAATTAAAGTAAAATCTCTTTAGGCGTTTTTATAGTTGATAATCTGGCAACTATTAACTAAACTAATTTATATGACATCCTTAAAGTAGGCTAGCTTTTATGATAAAATGGCTTATTGTTGTAATCACTATAACGATAACATTTCATAGCATATTTTAGGGCAAACTTTTAATATGTTTATGATATTTAGCTTTTAGCTGTGGGAATTTTAATTTGTAATAAATAAAACTCTTAAATTTTTTTAAATATTTTTTTAATAATTTATTTAGAATATCTTTATATTTTATAACTCTACGTTAACTACATGTTAAATATCGTTTTTGTTGTTTTGTTTTTGTAGTTTTTAAATCTAAAAAAAATTATATTATAATTAAATTTTCTTTGTCATAAAACTACTTATTTTTAAATACGTTCTTTTTGTGTTTTGTTGTTTTTGTTTTGTTCTTTGAATAGAAGGCTTATTATTGTTGCATTTATTGAACTATTTTTTTATGTATTTCATTTATTTTTAATTAATAATTTTTTTATATTTTTTTAAATACTTTCATTTCAATGATACTGTTTTCTTAAAAACTATCCTAAAAAAAAAGAGTTTCAACAGTCCTGGTTTTAGAAAAGAGTTTATAGGAATAGTTTACAAATGGAAAATAATGTTTAAATTGTAAAGACTTTTATTATGGATTGAACAATTTGCAAGCAAGTTTTCCTTTTATACAGCTATTAGTTTTAAAATCTTGGAGCTATGAAAAAATAACTGTTTGTTGGTAGAAAAACTACTGAGTATAAATGTTAATAATACTATTTAGTTAAATGCAATTATTTATTTGTTACTTAAGGAGTACATTTTTATTTTGTGGATTTTAAATTATAGTAATGCCTAAGCTTTGTTACCGAATTAGATACGACCATGTTCTTGTTCTTTAAAGAGTCTTTTGTCTATAGTCGCGACAATGGTCTTCTTTGTTGTCGCGACAATAGTCTTATCTACAGTCGAAACTATAGTCTAGTCTATAGCAAAAACTATAGTCTGACTATAGCAGAAACTATAGTCTGGTGTATATGCGAGATTATAGTCTGGTCTATAGACGAGACTATAGTCTATAGAAGAGACTATAGTCTGGTCTATAGAAGAGTCTATAGTCTGGTCTACAGTCGAGACTATAGTCTGGTCTATAGTCGATACTATTGTCTAGTCTATAGACGACACTATAGTCTGTCTATAGTCGAGACCATAGTCTGATGTATAGTCTAGACTATTGTCTGGTCTATAGAAGAGACTATAGTCTGGGTTCTAGACGAGATTATAGTCTGGTCTAGTCTGGTTCATAGCAGAGACATTAGTCTGATCTATAGTAAAGAGTCTATAGTCTGGTCTATAGTAGAAACTATTGTCCGGTCTATAGTAGAGAATATAGTCTGGTCTATATTAGAGACATTAGTCTGGTCTATAGAAGAGAGTATAGTCTGGTCCACAGTAGAGACATTAATTAGTCTGGTCTATAGTAGAGAGTATAGTCTGGTCTATAGTAGGGACTATATTCTGGTCTATAGTAGAGAGTATAGTCTGGTCTATAGTAGGGACTATATTCTGGTCTATAGTAGAGAGTATAGTCTGGTCTATAGTAGGGACTATATTCTGGTCTATAGTAGGGACTATATTCTGGTCTATAGTAGAGACTATAGTCTGGTCCATAGTAGAAACATTAGTCTGGTCTATAGTAGAGAGTATAGTCTGGTCTATAGTAGGGACTATATTCTGGTCTATAGTAGAGAGTATAGTCTGGTCTATAGTAGGGACTATATTCTGGTCTATAGTAGAGAGTATAGTCTGGTCTATAGTAGGGACTATATTCTGGTCTATAGTAGAGAGTATAGTCTGGTCTATAGTAGGGACTATATTCTGGTCTATAGTAGGGACTATATTCTGGTCTATAGTAGAGACTATAGTCTGGTCCGTAGTAGAGACATTAGTCTGGTCTATAGTAGGGACTATATTCTGGTCTATGGTAGAGAGTATAGTCTGGTCTATAGTCGAGACTATATTCTGGCCTATAGTAGAGACAATATTCTGGTCTATAGTATAGACTATAGTCTCGTCTATAGTAGAGAGTATAGTCTTGTCTATAGTAGAGACTATAGTCTGGTCTATAGAAGAGACATTAGTCTGGTCCATAGTAGACATTAGTCTGGTCTATAGTAGAGAGTATAGTCTGGTCTATAGTAGGGACTATATTCTGGTCTATAGTAGAGACTATAGTCTGGTCCATAGTAGAGACATTAGTCTGGTCTATAGTAGAGAATATAGTCTGGTCTATAGTAGGGACTATATTCTGGTCTATAGTAGAGAGTATAGTCTGGTCTATAGTAGGGACTATATTCTGGTCTATAGTAGAGACTATAGTCTGGTCCATAGTAGAGACATTAGTCTGGTCTATAGTAGAGAGTATAGTCTGGTCTATAGTAAAGAGTATAGTCTGGTCTATAATATAAACTATAGTCTGGTCCATAGTAGAGACTATAATCTGGTCTATAGTAGAGGCTATAGTCTGGTCTATAGTAGAGACTATAGTCTGGTCTATAGTAGAGGGTATAGTCTGATCTATAGTAGAGACTATAGTCTGGTCTATAGTCGAGACTATTGTCCGGTCTATATTAGAGAGTATAGTCTGGTGAATAGAAGCTATAGTCTGATTCATAGCAGAGACATTAGTGTGATCTATTGTAGAGAATATAGTCTGGTCTGAAAAGACTATTGTCCGGTCTATTGCCCGATCTATAGTATAGAGTATAGAGAGTATTGTCTGCTCTATAAACCAGACTATAATCACGTCTATAAACAAGATTAGACTTTGGTTCAAAGACGAGACTATAGTCTGGTTTATAGACTAGGACTATAGTGTTGTCCATAAGAGAGACTATAGTCATATATTTAGTTGAGATTATGGCCTTGTCAATAGTCGAGTATATATTCTGTTCTATAGTCGAGTCCTTAAAGTCGTCTATAGTCCTTGTATATAGTCGAAACTTTGGTTTGGTTTTAAGCCGAAATTAAGGTTTGGTCTAAAGTCAAGACTATAATCTGATCAAAAGAAGACTATAGTCCACTCTAGAGGTTATTGGCGATGATTTTGACTAGTCTATAGTCGGAAAAATTTAATTTACATTATAAAGTTTGTGTTTAATCGGGAACATAGCCTTATCTTTAGTAATTTCAAATTAATATAAAATGAGGATCAAAATTTGCTTTTTTAATTACAGTTTATTCAAAATAATAATGCCAACAAAATATAATAAAAAGATTAAATCAAATTAAACATTAATAAGTAGTCTGCGTCATTTAAAAATTTGGTTTAGTAAAGAATAGATGATAAAAATTTTAATTAAAATCAAACAATTACAAATCATAAACATTGAAAAATTAACCTCATATTCATAATCAATACTTAAATTTAACCAAGTTTTATAAAATAAAATTTTCTTCCTAAATGTTATTTTATAAAACTTTAATAAATTTAAAAATTACTTATAAAAAAGTCGTAAAAATACAAATTAAAGAAAAATATTTGCAACAAAATTGTGCTTACATATTAATTCTAACTTTTAATCTATATAATAAACTAATCATATATAGTTTTTGTAATTATTCTTAACTTTTAAAAAATAGGACTTTGTTATTAAAGCGTTGTTTTTAATTGTTTTTCAAAAATTCCATTTTCTTGTTGTTAATTGGTCGTTATGTCTACATACAATATATTTTGTTGTTGTGGTCAAATTATATTTTGTTTGTGTGTTTTTATTAAATAAATATTCCAAAACACATATATTAAACCGGTATACCAGTACGATCTTTAATTTTGCCCAAAACATTATGATGAACTTTGGCATAACCACTGGACTTTTTGCCCAAAGTACCCATACTACCGGTGGGTATATTACCTAAAGGTGGTGTAGTAGTAGCACCAGGCACATCAATCGAAGAAGTAGACAAGGGGGAAGAATGCTTTGAATCACCCTGCTGTAACATTGATCTATGAGTTGATTCCTGGGATAATAATAAATCATCACTACTTGGTCGCATTTGCGAAGAAGAGGGTGTATAAATTGGTTGTAATTTTTCCACTTCATCATCGATAGCCTTAAATTGCCAACTCCAGTTGGCACGATACAAGAAGGGGCGATGATCGAAACGATTATCATCGGGACTATAACTTTCAGCGTGTACTGAGGGTGTTAATACGGTCATTTTATGACGATTAATGGCATAACATCTAAAGAAATGTTTAACTTTATCGGCTACTTCTTTGGGACTGAGGTCACCCTTCCAGGTGGATACTAGTTTACAGAACATGCTGTAGGGTCCACAGCAGGCTTGTTTACGCAAACGTCCATATTCGCTTAGTTCAGCATAAGTCATGCCCATATCTTGTTCATCGGTCTGCATGAGTTGACCATCTTGTAAAGGCTCCAATTCAGCTGTGGGTGGAGCATCAATAATTGACTCAAGTATAGGAAGGCTAAACCTGGAAATGGGAACAGAGGAAGTAATTTTGATTACATGATTATTAATTGTTCTACTAATAGATAATGCTATAGTCTTGTCTATAGTCCAGACTATAGTATTGAGTACAGTCCATACTATAGTCTAGTCTATATTCCAGACTATTGTCAATTCGATAGTCAGTCTGTAGTAGACTATAGTCTTGTCTATTGTCCAGACTATAGTGTAGTCTATAGTCCAGACAATAGTTTAGTCTTTAGTCCAGACAATAGTTTAGTCTTTACTCCAGACAATAGTTTAGTCTTTAGTCCAGACAATAGTCTAGTCTATAGTCCAGACAATAGTCTAATCTATAGTCCAGACAATAGTCTAGTATGTAGTCCAGACTATATTCTAGTCTATAGTCAAGATTATATTGTAGTCGATAGTCAAGACTATATTCTAGTCTATAGTCTAGTCCAGACTATAGGCTAGTATATAGTCCAGCCAATAGTCTAGTCTATAGTTTAGACAATAGTCTAGTCTATAGTTCAGACTATAGTCTAGTCTATAGTCCAGCCAATAGTCTAGTCTATAGTTTAGACAATAGCCCAGTCTATAGTCCAGGCAATAGTCTAGCCTATAGTCCAGGCAATAGTCTAGTCTATTGTCCAGACTATAGTCTAGTCTATTGTCCGGACTATAGTCTAGTCTATAGTCCAG
Source organism: Lucilia sericata (assembly GCF_015586225.1). Classification (NCBI taxonomy): domain Eukaryota; kingdom Metazoa; phylum Arthropoda; class Insecta; order Diptera; family Calliphoridae; genus Lucilia; species Lucilia sericata. The sequence continues at coordinate 70,277 of NW_023995772.1, read as the reverse complement.
ACTATATTCTAGTCTATTGTCCAGACAATTGTTTAGTATTTAGTCCAGACAATAGTTTGGTCTATAGTCCGGACAATAGTCTAGTCTTTAGTCCAGAATATATCCTAGTCAATAGTCTAGTCTATAGTCCAGACAATAATCTAGTCCATAGTCCAGACAATAGTCTAGTTTTTAGTCCAGACTATACTCTGGCCTATAGTGCAGGCTATAGTCTACCGTATAGTTTAGACTATAATATAGTTTATAGTCCAACTATAGTCTATATTCCAGACTATAGTCAAGTCGATAGTCCAAACTGTAGTGTAGTCTATAGTCTAGTCCATAGTGCTTCCTATAGTTCAGTTTATAGTATTTTTTATAATTAGATGATTGATGATCTTCAACTCACTTGTCTTTGGCATAAATCAAAAATCTTCTCAAATCCGTTTTCGAAATGCCACCTATAGGATTAATATCGGCCGAAGAACAATCGTATTTCGTCAAATAACCTCTCAGGGACTCGTCAACGTTGGCCGAACCCAAAACTAACAAACCACCAGGACGATTACGGACCCACAACATCAGCTGAGCAAATATATATGCCAAGACCATACGTATACGTGATTGAATATTTTGTAAGGCTAAATTTTGTCTGGCACAACCACCCTGGGTGCGAAAACGGGGCGTCAAACCAGTAACAGCATTAAAAATACCCAATAAGGCATTAACGGCAGTATCGATGCTAATTTCGATGTGATAACTACCCAATTGATTGGCCAATATAGAGGCACGACGTCTTGTCTCTTTGCTAGAATTGACACTGCCCATAAAACAGGTAACCAATAAGCGATTACATAAGGCCGCTGGATTGTCGGGTGTATACTCCTGATCCGCCAATATTTTACGTATATCATAGAGAACCTGTGAATCTCCTGCTTGTACAGCACTAACAATCATTCTACACATGGAGTGCACAATGGTGGCTGAACTACTGGAATCAACACCACCCGATAGGGGTAAAAAGAAACCACCCTGCCCCGATCTACGTAAATAGTCCCACAGCCAGCAAGCAGGACCCATAGCTATCTCCTCTTCTGGTGTATGATAGATCCATTGCAGGGGAGTATTGGCAGTTTTAAATATATCACTATGTGTGGACATTTCAAAATCACAATTGATACGTGGATAATTGGGAGCCTCAGCCGCTTCGGTGCATCTAGAACGACGTGTTACGCGATAGGAACGTATATCTTCTAAATCAATAGTGGCAAGAGTAACTTCAACATCTTGCAAAGCAAATTGTTTACTTCTTGCCACAATTTCGCCATTGAGAGCTATAGAAGAGCAGCCATTAAAATAGACACGTTGACCATCACAGCCTCTAAGATTGCTAAAGAGATAGGCACCACCAGCCTTAAAACTGGCACTACGTACTAATTCGGTGGTAATATAGGCTTTACGCAACTCCATATAACTACCAGAGCCATTCGAAATAATCTCAACGCCCGACAACGACATATCGATGTGTTTGCTGCAAAAAAAGAGAGAGTGAGTGAGAAAAAAGATCTTGGAATTATCATAAAAATTTCACCTTTTAACATTCCACAATTCCTCGCAAATCTCATAACCTATACAAGTATCCTTAGTAGCAATAACAGCATCACCAAAGGGCACCGTATCTTGGCCAGTATGTTGCGAGATCATGCGCGGCAAATAGTGATCCTCAGTTTTGAAATTCTAAAATTTGTATGGATTAAATAATGATTTAAAAGAAAATGGCAAATAAATATTTCAACTAACCTTAGTCCAAGCTGTAAACCATCTGGATTCTCTATAATTACCATCATCACACATAGACATCTTGGGACGTATGAGTAATATTTTACGATTAAAGAAGGCTACACGACAATTATAGGCCACATTACGATGCATTATTGGCATACCGACATCGACCAAAATATTTTCACTTTAATTTAAAAATGATTTTAAAAAGTATTCCTTTAAAAGAGGAGTTAAATATAAACTCACCATATGGGTGACATCATGATTTCAAGTAGAACCTCCCAAGAGTGTAAAAAAGTATCGGGTTCGCGAAAATGATCTTCACAGCTGTAGCCACTGTTATGGAGAAATAATGGGAAATTTCAGTAAAATAAAATGTTGCAATTTTTCATCTAGAGACTCGATAGAATAGATCACGGTCTCGACTTTCCAACAGTCTATAGTCTGGACTATAGAGTGGATTCTAGATCACGCCATTTTCTCGATTATATATCAGACTATAGGCTCGCCTATAGTTTAGACTACGGGACGAAATATCAGGCTATTTTTCAACGATAGATCAGACTAGTCTCGACAATAGATCATACTATAATCTTGACTATAGAATAGAGTACAACCTCGACCATAAATCGTACTATAGTCCTATCTATAGATCAGACTATTGTTTTGACTTTAGATTAAACTATGATCTTAATTATAGATCAGAATATAGTCTTGATTATAGATCAGACTATAGCCTTGACTATCAGTGTATAGTCTTGAGCATAAACCAGTGTATAGTCTCGACTATAGATCAGTCTTGACTATAGATCAAACTATAGATCAGCGTATAGTCTTGACTATAGAACAGAATATAGTCTTTACTATAGATTAGACTATAGTCTTGAATATCGATTATACTATAGTCTTGTCTTTTGATCAGGCCATAGTCTTGACTATAGATCAGAATATAGTCTTGACTACAGATCAGAATATAGTCTTGACTACAGATCAGACTATAGTCTTGACTATAGATCAGACTATAAGCTTGACAATAGATTAGACTATAGTCTTGACTATAGATTAGACTATAGTCTTGACTATAGATCAGACTATAGTCTTGACTATAGATCAGAATATAGTCTTGACTGTAGATCAGACTATAGTCTTGACTATAGATCAGACTATAGTATTAACCACAGATCTGAATATAGTCTTAACCATAGATCAGAATAAAGTCTAGACTATAGATCAGACCATAGTCTTGACTATATATCAGACTATAGTCTTGACTATAGATCAGACCATAGTCTTGACTATTGATCAGACTATAGTCTTGACTTTAGATCAGACTATATTCTTGACTATAGATCAGACTATATTCTTGACTATAGATCAGACTATAGTCTTGACTATAGACCAGGTTATATATAGTCTTTACTATAGATGAGACTATAGCCTTGACTATCAGTGTATAGTCTTGACTATAGATCAGACTATAGTTTTGACTATAGATCAGCGTATAGCCTTTACTATAGATTATACTATAGTCTTGAATATCGATTAGACTATAGTCTTGACTATAGATCAGAATATAGTCTTTACTATAGATTAGACTATAGCCTTGACTATAGATCAGAATATAGTCTTGGCTATAGATTAGAATATAGCCTTGACTATAGATCAGACTACAGTCTTGACTATAAATCAGACTATAGTCTTGACTACAGAGCAGACTATAGTCATGACTATAGATCAGAATATAATCTTGACTATAGATCAGAATATAGTCTTGACTACAGATCAGAATTTAGTCTTGACTATAGATCAGGTTATATATAGTCTTTAATATAAATGAGACTATAGACTTGACTATCAGTGTATATTCTTGACTATAGATCAGTGCATAGTCTTGACTATAGATCAAACTATAGTTTTGACTATAGATCAGCGTATAGCCTTTATTATAGATTAGAATATAGTCTTGAATGTCGATTGGACTATAGTCTTGACTATAGATCAGGCCATAGTCTTGACTATAGATCAGAATATAGTCTTTACTATAGATCAGACTATAGTCTTTACTATCGATCAGAATATAGTCTTGACTATAGAACAAACTATAGACTTGACTATAGATTAGACTACAGAGTCGACTATTGATCAGGATATAGTCTTGCCTATAGATTACACTATTATCTTGACTACAGATCAGATTATAGTCTTGATCATAGATCATACTGGAGCTGATTTCGACTTGTCTATAGACCATAATATACTCTTTACCCTAGAACAGGCTATAGTCGGGACTATAGATCAAACTATAAAGTCCAAAGTTGAAAAGATTCATTTGCATTAAATCCACTTACCAAACTTCCAATTCTGGTCCCGTACGATATGAAGCACCCATATCTTTGGCTTCTAAAATCGACTGAAGAATACGAGCCAAATTACCCTCAAAATCTAAGGCCCATTGATTTAAGGTCGAAACGGCAACAGTTACTTTACGACCCATGTTGATGGCGTTGTTATAATAGAACGGCTAAATAGTGTAAATAAACTGGACTGGTCGGAGTGGGAAGTTTCTTGAGTTATTGTCAAGTATTGTTTTTATTTCGGATGAAAACAAATTGTTGATTCGTTGTAAATACGAAGACTAAAGTATTATTGTATTGAGAAGTTGGTAGAGCAGCAGTAGGTTGGTGGTTTTAATAAATTATAATTATTTTTTTTTATTATTATTATTAAACAGGGGAAGGCAAATACGTCATATGAAATTTGGTAAAAACACGCAGCAACAAGTTTAATAAGCTGAAAATATATATATATAAAAATATGACATTATTAATAAAATTTTATTATAAAATGTAAGTAATTATTTTAGTATTTTTAACTGTAATTAATAAACTTGCGTTATTTACTGTTGACAGCTGTAATTTTAAATATTCTAAAACTAAGTTCGACATAAAGATTTTATTTTTGTTTAGTTAAAAGTTAAAAATAATTCTATTGCAATGTCTACTATAATTAAAGGTTAAGCAATGTTTTCTTACGTACAAAATAATTTAACAATGTTTTTATTAATGTTTCTGTTGTTGCACGCTTTCGTAATGTTTATAGTGAAATGTTGAAATTTTATTTAGAAATTCAGTGAAATTGTATTGAATTGCAAGGATAACGTGTAAATACGTCAAAAAACAAATTTGTTAGATACGAGTATTTTTAGTCTCCTTGTAGAAGCTAACTCTACATGTACAATTATAGAAATGAACAATAAAAAAAGACAAGTTTATAGTGAGGAAAATAATTGTAGGATAAGTCAATTCTATAGTTATGACAATATTTTTTTTCTATTTTATATTCTATATTCCAAACTATAGTCCATTCCATAGCCTACTCTATAGTCCAGACTATTGTCTATTCAATTGTCCAGACTGTAGTCTATTTTACAGTTTATTCTATAGACCAGATTATATCCTATTCTATAGTCCAGACTATAGCCTATTCTATAGCACAGACTATAATCTATTCTGTAGTTCAAAATATAGTTTATTTCTTACTAGTCCTTACTAGACTATTTTAAATTCTACTCAACAGTCCTGACTATAGTCTATTGTATAGTCCATAGTACAGAGTATGCAGTCCATTCTATAGTCCAGACTATAGTCTATTCTATAGTCCAGACTGTAGTCTATTCTATTGTCCAGACTATAGTCTATTCTATATTCCACACTATAGTCTATTCTATAGTCCAGACTATAGTGAATTCCAAAGTCCAGACTTTAGCCTATACTATAGTCCAGACTGTACACTATTCTATAGTCCAGAGTGCAGTCTAGTTTATAGTCCTGGCTGTAGTCTAGTCTAAAATCCAGATTGCAGTCTATTCTACAGTCTATTCTATAGTCCAGACTATAGACTATTCTATAGTCCAGACTATAGACTATTCTATAGTCCAGACTATAGACTATTCTATAGTCCAGATTATAGACTATTCTATAGTCCAGACTAATGACCATTCTTTAGCCCAGACTATAGTCCAGACTACAGTTCATTCTATAGTCCAGACTATAATCTATTCTACAGTCCAGATTCTAGTCTAGTCTAAAGTTCAGACTGTATTCTAGTCAACAGTCCAGACTGCAGTCTACGCTATAGTTCAGGCCATAGTCTATTCTATAGTCCAGACTACAGTCTATTCTATAGTTAAGACTATAGTCTATTCTGCAGTTCAGAGTATAGTCAATACTATATAGTCCATGCTATAATCAAGATTATAGTCCATTCTATAGTCCAGACAATAGTCCATTCTATAGTGCAGACAATAGTGTATTCTATAGTCCAGACTATAGTCTATTCTGTAGTCCACTCTATAGTTGTTTTATACTCCAGACTATAGCATATACTATAGTTTAGACTGCAGTCTATTCCATAGTATACTCTATAGTACAAACTACAGTCTAGTCTATAGTCCAGGATGTAGTCTAGTCTATAGTCCAGACTGTAGTCTATTCTACAGTCCAGACAATAGTATATTTTATAGTCCAGACGAAAACCTATTCTATAGTCCAGATTATAGTCTATTCTATAATCCTGACTATAGCCTATACTATAGTCTAGTCTACAGTTTAGACTATAGTCTAGCTATACTCCATGTTATTGACTATTCTATAGTCCAGACTATGGATTATTCTTTAGCTCTAGACCATTGTCCTGACAAGAATACAGACTATACCCCTGACTACTGTCCAGGCTACAGTCCTGACTGTAGTCTAGTCTATAGAACAGGCCATAGTTTGTTCTTTAGTTCAGAATATAAGACAAAATATAGGTATTATATGGTCTATTATATTGTCCAGAATATAGTTTATTCATATAGTCGGGAATGTAGTTAAGCCTATAGTTAGTTGACCTGTAATTATTTTCCTTACTGTACTTACGATTATAGGTGCATGTATTATTGTTATTATTACAGCAGTTACTGACGTCTGCAGGTTTCGGTTTTTCTTTCTTCATAGAAAATATTGTTTATTTTTGTAAATTTTGTAGGCGTATTTCGAATAGTAGACTGACATCATAGGAAAATATACTACAACTAACTACTGACTAGTAACAAACTAAAGCTTATAGCTAAAGAAAAATCCATGAAGGGTGTTAAAATTTCGACACTTTCCTTTAACTCAAGAGAAAATACTTTTTTTTTTGAGACAGCCAAACAACCAGCCAGTTTCCATTAAATAGGGTTGAATGTGGAAAAACAAAATTATTTGAAAGGGGGGACGCAGGTTTATGGAAGGAAGTTGTAAAGAAATTTTGTTGTTGTTCATACAAAGGAATTTACATATCGATCAAGCAAAATCTTTTACTTTTATAAACTGTTTAAAGCGTCAGTATTTCTGTGAAACACTATTGGAATGTCTGCTTTATTATGAAGACTACTAAGTAGTAGTTGCTAAGGCGAGGAAGAAGTTTCGAAAAAGAATGTATGTCTTGTTTAGTTTGCCAAGTTTAAAGGAATTTCATTTGTGTACTTTATCCATCAAAGGAATTTTTGACATTCGATATATGTTAGTGTGTATATGAACATATTTATAGGTGTATTAGGGTAGTTATTTTAGAATGTTTTGGAGTTCGAAATTATATCTATATTTATGTGATATGAATCCCTTTTTACTGTATGTTGTCATCAGACCTTTAATTATTCTCAAATTTCAAAATAAAAAATATATTTTCAAAAATCCACCCTAATATTGCATTTGTTATGGTATTTATGACAAGTTTGAATACTATTGAAAGGTTGTTTTGGCTTTTCTGGCCATAAAGCGGAAAAACGTATTGAATTTAAAGACTTTGCTCTATATTTAAAGGTATTGGGGGTTTAGTGTAACGTTTAACGTTTAAAAATATTTACGGGCAAGAAAACCTTTTACTGTAATTTGAGTTTGAAAAGTAATACTTGTCTGTAGTAAAGTCGAGATATAGTCTGTGATATACTCTTGCCTATAGTACGGAGCATAGTCTGTTCTATAGTCAAAACTTCACTAACTAACTAACTAACTAACTAACTAACTAACTAACTAACTACTAACTAACTAACTACTAACTAACTAACTAACGAACTAACTAACTAACTAACTAACTAACTAACTAACTAACTAACTAACTAAGACTAACTAACTAACTAACTAACTAACTACTAACTAACTAACTAACTAACTAACTAACTAACTAACTAACTAACTAACTAACTAACTAACTAACTAACTAACTACTAACTACTAACTAACTAACTACTAACTAACTAACTAACTAACTAACTAACTAACTAACTAACTAACTAACTAACTAACTAACTAACTAACTAACTAACTAACTAACTACTAACTAACTAACTAACTAACTAACTAACTAACTAACTAACTAACTAACTAACTAACTAACTAACTAACTAACTAACTAACTAACTAACTAACTAACTAACTAACTAACTAACTAACTAACTAACTAACTAACTAACTAACTAACTAACTAACTAACTAACTAACTAACTAACTAACTAACTAACTAACTAACTAACTAACTAACTAACTAACTAACTAACTAACTAACTAACTAACTAACTAACTAACTAACTAACTAACTAACTAACTAACTAACTAACTAACTAACTAACTAACTAACTAACTAACTAACTAACTAACTAACTAACTAGCTAACTAACTAACTAACTAACTAACTAACTAACTAACTAACTAACTAACTAACTAACTAACTAACTAGCTGACTACTGCAGACTATACTCCAGATTATACGCCAGACTATAGTCTTTGCTTCAGTCCAGACTACAGCCTTTGTTATAGTTCAGACTATACTTGATATTCCTGAGAATTTCTGGAGTTTGGACTATAGACTAGAATATAGTCTGGACTATAGAATAGACTATAGTCTGGACTGTAGAATAGACTATAGTCTGGACTATAGAATAGACTATAGTCTGGACAATAGAATACACTATAGTCTGGACTATAGAATAGACTATAGTCTGGACTATAGAATAGATTATAGTCTGGACTATAGAATATACTATAGAATACTATAGTCTGGACTATAGAAGCCTTTTCTATAGGCAAGAAGTCTTTTCTATAGTCCAGAGTATAGCTTTTTATATTCCAGACTATTGCCTTCATTACACTCCAGACTATAACCTTTTATCTATAGGCCACACTATAGCGATTTCTACAGTTCAGACTATAATCTATATAGCCCAGAATATAGTGTTTTCTGTATGCCAGGCTATTTTGTAGTCATTTCTTTAGTCCAGATAGTTATTTTATCTGTGATCTAGACAAAAGTCTATTTTATATTCCAGATTTTAATCTTTCATATTAAAGCATCTAGTCAGTATCATTGTCCAGGCTATAGTTTGTTCTATAGTCCGGAATGTAGGTCAGTTCCAGTCTATAATCTAGCTCTAGTTTGTTGTATAAGCAAGACTATTATTTGTTCTATAGCCATAATTAAGGCTGTTCTATAGTCGTCCAGTGGTATAGTCTTTTCTATAAACGAGTTTATAATCCGTACTGTAGTCTAAACTAACTATAGACTAAATTTGATTATTCTGTAGTCGAGAACACAGTCTAAACTATAGACGGGAATATAGTCTATTCTACAGTAGCGATTATAACTTATCATTATTATAACCTCGAAAATATATTATTTATTGTTTTCGGAAAAAGTTTCATTTTAATAATTTCACACTTATTTATAACTAGTCAAACTTTTCCAAAACTATTTCGCCAAATTATAAATCACGTGTCCTTTTGAGCATAACACGCGGCAAATTCTTAACAATTTTTCATTGCTTTTGTTAAGAAAGTTTACAGCAAAGTTTCTACGCTACATTAAATTTTCAATTTATAACTGTTTCAAGAAAACTAAACGTTTGAAAAATGCAGGGAAATTGATAAAAAAGTAAAATAGTTACAAATGGCAGCCAAACGTTTGGCGAAATTGAATGCCAAACAAGAAAAGAGGGGAAATGTATAAAGCATTTGTTCGAACAGCTGCCAAAAAATGTTAATTTTTTGTTGTGTCTATTGTACAGCAACATCATGAACAATGTACATTATTGTTGAATTTTTCACAGTCAAATGTTTTGTGAAATGCAGAAAAAATAGTGAATCAAAATAGATTTCAAAGGATGTGTTTTGTTGCGTTAAAGTGTGTGTGTGTGTTAGAATTGCAACGAAGCAAGATGGAATGAACAATGGAAAATTGTAATGGTTTATGACCCCAAAAGTAATGCATTTGCTTTTTCCTTTGTTAATGTGGTGGACATTATATTAGTTCAAATTTAGAATTAAATGATTTGCATATTAAAGACAAAATTTAAATTCTGTATGATTTGTTAATTTTCTTTCTAACATTTTAATTCTGTATAAACACCCTATAATAGACATTATTTTAATTAATATGTCTGTATGTATGTAGAAACTCTATGAAATGCAATTCATTTAATCATTTGAAATGAAATACATTTTCTGTAACTGAGAAAAATAGTCAATTGTTTAATGAAAACAATCTGTTTTAGAAGTTCCCTTTTGCAAAGAACTTTCAGCTCATTGTATGAGTTGGAAAAATAGAAACTAAAAACAAAACTTTATATGAATAAAAGTTATTTAAAGGAATTCATTGTAAAACTTAAAATGGAAAATATAAATAAATCAAGACCAACAGCCTCTCAGTTGTTCAAATCAAATGAGCACTAAGAGTAGATTTTGCTTGTTTTGTATTTCTCAAATACAGTTGATCCTTTAGATAACAGTTCCAATACAATTAATGAATTCACTCCTTGACATTTGCTATTTTAAGTAGAGATATTTTTTTTTTGTAAAATAAATGAATGCAAATAACAATCAGTTTTGTTATATAAGAATATATATAACAACTATCAAACACATGCATACAAATATACATACATATGCAATCAAACATAGATACTTTTATGTTTGTTTGCACTAACTATATGAGACGATTGTGTTGAAACAAAATATTGCAATCCCACAGCTGTATATATTTTAAATATACAAATAGAAGCAAGATATTTTGTTATAAAACAAATCCGAACTGCCTAGTCGGCATTAACGACATAGAAATACACCTTACATACATATCTGTTAAATATGAAATATTGACTCGACCTGGATATTTTTGTTTCAGTACACTAAGTTTGGATATTATGTGTACGGTTCAACTGAGACAAAAATTTGCTCAAAAATTAAAATGTTACATTGGAATGTTAAAAGTTTATGAATTTGTTTTAGGATCTATAGGGTGTCGGATATTAATACCATAAATATTTTACTAAACGAGACAACTTCAAAAGTGTTTTTGTTTATGTAATTTGTACGACTAAGTGTTTGTAAAAGTGGATCTGCTCAAATAAAAAAAAGACAAAAATTGTTATGCACATAGATACAGTACTGTAAACCTAAGCATATACTGTTTACAATATTAACTTTTTACAATATCGTATGACTAACCTGTAAACTAGACTATAGATTAGACTATAGACTAGACTATAGACTAGCCTATAGACTAGACTATAAACTAGACTATAGACTAGACTATAGACTAGACGATAGACAAGACTATAGACTAGACTATAGACTAGACGATAGACTAGACTATAGACTAGACTATAGAATAGACTATAGACTAGACTATAGACTAGACTATAGACTAGACTATAGACTAGACTATAGACTAGACTATAGACTACTAGACTAGACTATAGACTATAGACTAGACTATAGACTAGACTATAGGCTAGACTATAGACTAGACTATAGACTAGACTATAGACTAGACTATAGACTAGACTATAGACTAGACTATAGACTAGACTATAGACTAGACTATAGACTAGACTATAGCCTAGACTATTGACTAGACTATAGACTAGACTATAGCCTAGACTATAGACTAGACTATAGACTAGACTATAGCCTAGACTATAGACTAGACTATAGACTAGACTATAGCCTACACTATAGACTAGACTATAGACTAGACTATAGACTAGACTATAGACTAGACTATAGACTAGACTATAGACTAGACTATAGAGTAGACTATAGACTAGACTATAGAGTAGACTATAGAGTAGACTATAGACTAGACTATAGACTAGACTATAGAGTAGACTATAGAGTAGACTATAGACTAGACTATAGACTAGACTATAGACTAGACAATAGATTAGACAATAGATTAGACTATAGACTAGACTATAGACTAGACTATAGACTAGACTATAGACTAGACTATAGGCTAGACTATAGATTAGACTATAGACTAGACTATAGGCTAGACTACAGACTAGACTTTAGACTAGACTATAGACTAGACTATAGACTAGACTATAGACTAGACTATAGACTAGACTATAGACTAGACTATAGACCAGACTATAGACTAGACTATAGACTAGACTATACACTATAGTATAGACTAGACTATAGTCTATAGCTAGGGTTCTAGAATTTAGTTCTTTAAATATAATGTTGGCAAAAGCTTCTTTGGTTTTGAACACTACTGTTGGTGAGAGAGTATTTTTATACCCTTCACCTTCGTGAAAAGGGTTCCCTTCAAGTGTATACATATATAAGTCTGTCATTCCGTTTGTAATTTTCGGATACTATAAAGTATATACATATATTCTGGATCCTTATAGGTAGCGGAGCACATTTAGCTATGTCCGTCTGTCTCTGCATCTTTCTATCTGTCTGACTGTCTGTCCACCTGTATGTTTGTTGAAATAAATTTTCTTAAGATTCCAGATATCTTCGGAATATCTGGAATATATTTTAGAAAGGTTTCCTATTTAAGACCTGCTAAATTCGCTTCATAACGGAGATATGAGCAAATATCCGAGACAACCTCTGAAAATTTCAACAAAAATTTAGATTTTTCGTGTATGCTTAGACACTTTTGAATACTTTTTGAATTTTCTATAACACAAACGTACATACATATACATACGTACATAGGTATCGTAGTAAATGAGAACCTACATATAAAGGCGACTTTTTGGTACTTGTTCGTATTTCAAAAGGTACTTTTTGAATTTTCTGTAATATTGAACCAAGAAACGTAAAATTAAACATTCAGAGTTTTAACACATCATTGTGAAGGGGATGTAAGATTCACAGTCGAACACACAGTCGAATAGAGAACTCTTACTTGTTGTTTTAAAATAAAGTCATAACGTGGCAACTCCTATGCACACAGTTTGAAATAGAAAATTTTAAAGTTATATTATAATGTTTTTAACGTGGTTGCCTCTGGTGTTCTTTTGGTTTTAAGCTGAAAGCGTGAATTCGATCTAAAATAACGTTTTTCGTTTAAGGATCTATTTCTTTTTAGTTCTTTTCTATTATATTCTATATTAACCTGACTTTTGAAAAGGTAAAGTGTTTGACCTTTAGCTGGACTATAGTCTAATCTATAGTCCAGACTATAGTCTAATCTATAGTCCAGACTGTAGTCTAATCTATAGTCCAGACTATAGTCTAATCTATCTGTAGTCTAAACTTTAGACTACAGATAGATTAGACTATAGTCTGGACTATAGATTAGACTATAGTCTGGACTATAGATTAGACTATAGTCTGGACTATAGACTAGACTATAGTCTGGACTATAGACTAGACTATAGTCTGGACTATAGACTAGACTATAGTCTGGACTATAGACTAGACTATAGTCTGGACTATAGACTAGACTATAGTCTGGACTATAGACTAGACTATAGTCTCGACTATAGACTAGACTATAGTCTGGACTATAGACTAGACTATAGTCTGGACTATAGACTAGGCTATAGTCAGGACTATAGACTAGACTATAGTCTGGAATATAGACTAGACTATAGTCTGGACTATAGACTAGGCTATAGTCTGGAATATAGACTAGACTATAGTCTGGAATATAGACTAAACTATAGTTTGGAATACAGACTAGACTATAGTCTGGAATATAGAATAGACTATAGTCTGGAATATAGACTAGACTATAGTCTGGACTATAGACTACACTCTATTCTGGACTATAGACTAGCCTATAGTCTGAACCGTAGATTAGACTATAGCCCAGACTATAGACTAGACTGTAGTCCAGACTATACACTAGATTATAGTCAGGCTACAAATCTCACAGGTTGCATTTTAGACTCTCCGTTCCATTATCACGCCCATAAAATATCACTTACGCTACTGTGGCCCACATCAATTTCATTTAAGTTTATTGACTTTTCTTAAACTGACAAAAAATATAGTTCATGATGATGTTTTGAGTTATTGTTTCATGTTTATTGTTGTTATAGTTTTAACTATTTTTATCATATATAGACAGGTCGAGAACATGCAATCACCTATAAAAAGAAACACTTTGCACACCTATAAAAACATATATCGCTGCCCAACGAACATAACATTGAAGATTTCATTGAATATATATCTAAAAATGGGATTTAATGAAATTTGTTAAATTTTCTTAAAAAAATTCAAATTCAAAAATCTTTGTTCGCTGGGTATCTTAACTAAAAGATTTATATATTTTTGTATTTGTATATATCTTTTGCTTGCAGATATTTATTGTACCAACATAAATTTCATAAATTCCTTAACACCAACAAAATTTATTTCAGTTTAAAACCATTTGAAATGGCCAATCGAAAACAAGTAAATTTTAAAATATCAAATCTATCGAAAATTCTTAAAAAAAATAATAAATAAATTTGTTCACTAGGCCATAAATTTCAAATTTACATTTTTTTCACAAATTTGTCAACATTATTTTTTCAGTTTTGTTTTCATTTTGTATACAAATGAATTTGAAATTTCTCTTTTATATTTTGTATATTTTTCGATATTTTGTCAAAGAAAAAACGGCCAGAAAATATAGAAATTCGACATAAAGCAAAAGAAATGATAAATTGAGTATTTAAATTGGCAAATTTGTTTACAACAAATTTTATATTTTTTTTCGCATATTTTTTGAAACGTTTGAAGACAATTTTTCTTTAAATGTTAAAGAAATACTAATTAACAAAGACCATTTGTGTAAAGATTTTAATCGATCGATTAGTAAGAGTAATTATCGCGAGTGAGTGATCATTGTGTTATTTTTGGCTTGAACAGGAAGGACTAAAATTGATAATGTTATGAAAATATTGTTATTCGGTGTCTTTTGGAATTTTGTATTATATTTTTTAAATATTTCAAAATCATAACTTAAATCGGGATATAATTTTAAGGAATTCTTGGACATAATGGAAGAAAATTTCGGTAAGTCAGCTTAATATTTTTATTAAACCGGGACCAAAAACATACTTAAATCCCTCAAGTGTAAAAATATCGAAAGGGCTATATACTAGACTATAGTCTGGACTATAGATTTGACTATAGTCTGGACTATAGAGTAGACAATATTCTGGACTATAGACAAGACTATATATAGTTTGGACTATAGACAAGGCTCTAGTCTGGACTATAGACTACACAATAGTCTGTACTATAGACTAGACTGGACTATATTCTGGACTATAGACTAATACTATAGTCCGGACTATAGTCTGGACTATAGACTAATACTATAGTCCGGACTATGGTCTGTACTATTGACTTGAATATAGTCTGGACTATAGACTAGACTATAGTCTGGAGTATAGACTACACTATAGTCCGGACTATAGTTTGGACTATAGACGAGACTATAGTCTGCACTATAGTCTGGACTATATACTAGAATATAGTCTCGACTATATAATAGAATATAGTCTGGATTATAGACTAGACTATAGATGAGACTATAGTCTCGACTTTGGTCTGGACTATAGACTAGACTTTAGTCTGGACTAAAAAATAGACTGTACTCTGCACTATAGACTAGACTATAGTCTGGACTATAAACTAGACTATAGTCTCTACTATAGACTAGACTATAGTCTGGACTATAAACTAGACTCTGGACTATAGATGAGACTATAGGCTGGACTATAAACTAGACTATAGTCTGGACTATAGACGAGACCATAGTCTGGACTATAGACGAGACTATAGTCTGGACTATAGACTGGACTATAGAGTAGACTATAGTCTGGACTATAGACTAGACTATAGTCTGGACTATAGACTAGACTATAGTCTGGACTATAGACTAGACTATAGTCTGGACTATAGACTAGACTATAGTCTGGACTATAGACTAGACTATAGTCTGGACTATAGACTAGTCCATAGTCTGGACTATAGACTAGTCCATAGTCTGGACTATAGACTAGTCCATAGTCTGGACTATAGACTAGTCCATAGTCTGGACTATAGACTAGTCCATAGTCTGGACTATAGACTAGTCCATAGTCTGGACTATAGACTAGTCCATAGTCTGGACTATTGACTAGTCCATAGTCTGGACTATTGACTAGTCCATAGTCTGGACTATAGACTAGTCCATAGTCTGGACTATAGACTAGTCCATAGTCTGGACTATAGACTAGTCCATAGTCTGGACTATAGACGGTACTATATTCTGGACTACAGACAAAAGACTATAGTCTGGACTATAGAAAATACTATAGCCTGGGCTAAAGAAAATACTATAGCCTGGGCTATAGAAAATACTATATATAGCCTGGGCTATAGACGAGACTATGGTCAGGCCTATGGACTACAGACTCGACTGTAGAGAGAAGTATAGACTACACTACCAACTGGGTGATAGACTAGACTTTCTCGGAAATAGTATGACAAGCACTTTTCTTACTACCCTCGTAGCAAGTGCGTATTTATGGTTATTTTCAGAAGATAAAAACTACAAACTTTCTAAATAAAGCGAATAAAATTTATTGGCTTTTTATGAAGCACGTTTATCCTTTTGGGCTGATGTCTTGGTGCCTTCACAAATCAAGGTTTAATTTTATTTCATAATGTGTTTAATATTAATTGCTAATCTCACGTGACTTTCATTTTACTACTGTTTGTCTTTCGGTTGTTATTTGTTTTATCGTTTGCCAATTTACTAAATTGACGTCAGTGTCGAAGGTTTTGCCAGTTGTTGTCGTTTCCGTTTATAAATTTGTTTGTTTGTTTTTGTTTTTTTTTTTTTTTTTTTTGTTCGGAAAACCGCATTAACATAATTGTAATTTGTAATAATTTGTAAAACAATCATTATGTGTTTTTACGGTTTTTATATGTATTTGTTGTTTTACTGCAGTAATTTATAAATTTCAAATTATTTATTAGTTTTGTTTTAGTAATCAGTTTAATAAATAATAATAATAAATAATGAAAACAATGAAGGTAAACCAAAAGGATTTAATTATACTAAAGGCAATTATGGTTAAATTTGAATAGAAAATGGGTGGTAAAGTTCAAACAATTTATGATTGTTTTTAGATTTAAGATTATGTGGAAAATATATTATTATGTTAGTTATTTCTAAACAAACTAGCAATTTATCGAACTATTAGCTTTAGCAGTTGGTTTAAGTTTATACTAAGGGACGGATTTATAGGCCAAGGTGGGGATTTTTCTTTAGAAATCTAAAGAAGATAAAATTTCGACCATTATTTAAGTGACAAGGAATAGTAATGCGAGTGTTCGTAATCGTGATAGCAATGACTAATAGAAGTCATTGCTATCACGATTGTTTATATAGCCGCGATGTGATAACTTTTGATAAAAGTTATCCATCATGTTAGCGATATCATATAGGCGAACAGATCTAGTATCTGTGCTCATGTTTTAATAAACGCCCGCAAATCCGTCCCCTTAAAATAGACAACAATTTTTCAAATTTAATTTTATACCACCCACCACACTATGAAGTAACTTGTCAACCATAAATACTACGTGTATAAATGACATAAATGTAATCAGATGGTGTGAGTGAATCGAAGAAAATTTTCATAAATATTTAGTAAAGACGATTTAATTTTCAGCTATCTGAAATCTATAAGAGATTATCCATTTAGTAATATGGTAATATGGTATCTAAGGTTTTAAGCCTATTAGGTCCCAATTTTAAGGACGACTATGCATAATGTTTTCCGAATATTTCTTTAATAAAACATTTTCAGAATTCTTTTGAAATGAATACAGTCAGAAATCTGATATTGAAACTATATTGAAACACAATTTTCGAAATTTTATCATTCTACCCCAGGTAGGTTCAAAATTTTCACCCTTTCTGGAATATTATCTTATGGGATTTAAATCTTACTTTATATGGAAGGTGCCACGCCCATTCTATATTATTCTATATTTTGATACAATAACGAATTCAGTCTGAAATCTGATTTTGGAACTATTTCGAAACTCAATATACAAGATGTTTGAAATCTGATTTTGGAACTATTTCGAAACTCAATATTTTAAATCTTATTATCATATTATGTTTACTTAACTTCACGATCTAACAAGAAGGTGTAAAAGTTTCAGTTTCCTTAAACAGTTATAACTTTCCAGATATATGAATTGTAGTTTTTACATGAAAAGTGCCAGGCCCACTTTTTGCCCAATACTTTCATATTGATAGTAAAGTAACTCGAACAAAAGTTTAGAACTTTAGTTCTTATATGTATTAACTCGGATATGCGAATTTAGTATTTACTTCATATGAGAGTGCCACGCCTATATTTTGAGAAAATTGACGAATACAGTGTGAAATCTGTTTTAAGAACTCTGAGCTTTATATCATAGTTTATCTCAGTTTAAAACATTAATAATAGATGTTTATTAAAGAACTAGTTATGTTCAATATGTTACCTTAATATACATATATATGAATTTACATGAGACGTGACACGCCCACTTTTAGTTCAATACATTCATATTGAAAGTAAAGTTACTAGAACAAAAGTTTAGAACCGTAACTCTTATATTTCTCCAAAAATACGAATTTTAATAATTAAATAATATAAAAGAAGCCACGCCCACTTTACCCGCCCATTATTGTTCTTAATATTTTTACTTCTAGTAAAGCTACAGGACTCTAATTGTAATAGTTTTCAAGATATAAGATTTTTTTATTTAGTTCACCTGATTTGCACCACTCACACTATTGTCAATACGCCTATTTTTCCCAAATATTTATATAATTAAATTTCAAAGTTGCACTTGCTAAATATAAAGTCTCAGTTTTTCATATATAAGACCCAGAGACCAAAGCCAACTTTTCTAAAGGATTAAGCTGATCCGAATCCAAAGATGAAGATATCTCGAAGAAGAAAGAAGTTTTGTAAGATGTTAAGCCCTTATTTTAAAGTTGACAGAATGGATTTTCGGATGGCAGACAATATTTTATAAATAAACTTATCTTGGAGCTGTTATAACGTCTCAATAAGGGCCAGGATGTGATATCTCAAATCCCAGATGTGATGGAGAAATTCTGAGGTCAGATTCGAATTCGGTTTAATCCGAATTAATTTACAAAAGTATAATTTGGTTTCAGTGTTACGACTTTTTCCAAAGTCGATTAGTGATGCGCTGAGAAGAAGATCTCATAAAAGATCTAGTGGTTTCAATGAGATACTAGATTTTGATGAAAACACTCCGCAACACCTGGTCCTTTTAAGCGTTGCCTGCATAGTGGATATTTACTCAGAACGCTGAAAAGGTAGTGATTGCTCTAGTATTGAAATAAAACGGAAGATTATGGACCAATATAGACAATTTCCTTAGTACAAGTTTGCGTGAGTGTAGACGATTCCCGAAATCTGTAGTAGTCTGGTTATATCAGGGTTCTTTATTGTGTCCTGTATTCTACAAAGTCGTCATGAGTTATATAACTCCGTTTACTGAACTCGGCCTTCTGCTATTGTATGTAGGTAATATACTCATCGGGTACATCGGTACCTAGGGCTAATGTAGTTAATACACGTGTGAATGGATATTTCGCGGCCAATTTTCCCAAGTGCGGACTTCGAATGCCGGAAAGTCGGCTGCTTTGATGATTAAGGACTGTCTTCAGTACTTATAAACCAAACAGTAGGCTTGTCATTCCATCTCTTAGATTGAGTATGAGTTAATGATTCCATCAGAATTTTGATTTATCGTATTGGTTATGTCGCATTGAAGACTTCTGAGTCACTGAGTAGTCCATTGTGGCTCAGTGAATCAGAAGTCTTCAGCAGCAGTTAGTAGAAGGTCTACTGGTATCCTAACCCTTTCCTTTCACAGGCTTAGGATATGGGAAAGACGGATTATCATTGTTGTCTGAGTTTTTAATAAATATTTCAAATTCAATTATCAAAAAGTCAACATTTCGACTTTTTGCGTTTTGGGAAAAGTCGACTTTTCGATGTTCGTGTTTTATGAAAGTCGACTTTTCGACTTTTTCCAACATTTTTCCACTTTTCTTTTGCAAAATCATTTCTTGGAATTATTGCTTACAATATAGTCGACTTATCGATTTATACGATTTTGTTAGAACAAAAAAGTTGACTTCGACTTTTGGACTTTTTTCGACAAAAAGTCGATTCTGCGAAACCGTAAACTGAAAGTATTTACTTCAAAAATACTAGTACTTGACATAGAGTGACAAAAATAGCAAAATGACAAACTGAAAAAAAACCAACAAAATATAAGAGGGAGACCCAATAGAATCAAATTTGTTACTGCTGAAAAATTTGTTAATAAAAATACAAACAAATTTGCAAAACAAGCAAAAAATAAATAAATATATTTGTAGAAATAAAATTTTCCACAAAAAAAAAAAAACAATAACAAAAATAACTTGTTTATGAAATTTGGAATATTTGAGTGAATTGGAAGGCGGAAGGCAGGCTGTCAGACCTCAACCATAGAAAGAAGTAACTGATTTCTATGCAACAAAATGAAGTAATAACAACTCAAAGTAAAAATGAAATTGTCAGTCGAGAAGTTGGTAGTCGAACAAAAAGATACAAAATAATATTCAAGTGTGTGTAAAAATAAAATAACAAAAAATCAAATAAAAAAACCAGACAAAATTTAAATTTAGGAAAGTCATTCTGATATAATGGCAATGATAGACAGACAATTATAAAATATATGCAAAACACATCCTGCCCAGAAAGACAACATATTAAATATTCCAAAAATGTTTTCTAAAGATGATTGGTTGATAGATTTTCTTACTTGTGTTTTGTTAACTGACAAAAACAAATTTTCCTATTGAGGTTAATAGTTCATCATAATGGTGTCATATTTTACAGTTATTTTTGTTATTGATTGTTGTTGTTATATCAACCAGAAAATAATATTTAACACTTCAATATAGAAAAATTGTGTATTATCCATATCTCCTTTAATAGCAATTTCAAGTAGTTAAAGTCAATTTGTTTTAAGTTTTATGTGTTTGTGTGCAACAGCAAAAAAAGAACGAATATTGATTATAAAAACGTGATCATAACTTTAAATGCGGGCTTTTCTATATAGAATTTGAAAACTATTTTCCTTTAACTGCAGTATTTGCCGCTAGAAAAAGCTTTGTTGGTGTTTTTGTAGTAGTTTTCAAAACTAATTGTCGGTTTTAGTTTTTTGTGGCTGCATTTGCCACCCGTAACTTAGTCTGCGTGTTTTACAACAATAACCATAATTATGGATTATGCCCTTATTTTAACCGATTATACAAGTGGTAAGTTTTTGTAGAGAAAAATTTAAATTACTTTTCTTCTTGTACAATGAACGATGGCAGTGATAATTTTGTAATTAAAGTACGTTTTTTTTTTCATCGCTAGTGGTAATAATTGTAAAGAATATAAATTGACTTTATGCACTATGTTTGAGTAAAGAGATACATTTATAAATTATTTAAAATAACAGACGATTTTTCTATTTAAAGTTGTCTATTTCATACTTCTTTTATAGCCAAGACTATAGCTAAAGTCGTGACTATTCTATGGTCTAGACTTAAGTCAATTCTATAGTCCAGACTATAGTCTATTCTATAGACTAGACTACAGTGTATTATATAGTCCAGAATATTGTCTATTCTATAGTCCTTTCTATAGTCCAGACTATAGTCTATTCTATAGTGGAGACTATAGTCTATTCTATAGTGGAGACTATAGTCTATTCTATAGTGGAGACTATAGTCTATTCTATAGTCCAGACTATAGTCTATTCTATATTCCAGACTATAGTCTATTCTATAGTTCAGACTATAGTCTATTCTATAGTCCAGACTATTCTCTATTCTATAGTCCAGACTATAGTCTATTCTATAGTCCAGACTATAGCCTATTCTATAGTCCAGACTATAGTCTATTCTATAGTCCAGACTATAGTCTATTCTATATTCCAGACTATAGTTTATTCTATAGTTCAGACTATAGTCTATTCTATAGTCCAGACTATAGTCTATTCTATAGTCCAGACTATAGTCTATTCTATAGTCCAGACTATATTCTATAGTCTAGTCTATTCTATAGCCCAGATTATAGTCTATTCTATAGTGGAGACTATAGTCTATTCTATAGTCCAGACTATAGTCTATTCTATATTCCAGACTATAGTCTATTCTATAGTTCAGACTATAGTCTATTCTATAGTCCAGACTATTGTCTATTCTATAGTCCAGACTATATTCTATAGTCTAGTCTATTCTATATTCCAGATTATAGTCTATTCTATAGTGGAGACTATAGTCTATTCTATAGTCCAGACTATAGTCTATTCAATAGTCCAGACTATAGTCTATTCTATAGTCCAGACTATATTCTTTTCTATAGTCCAGACTATAGTCTATTCTATAGTCCAGACTATAGTCTATTCTATAGTCCAGACTATAGTCTATTCTATAGTCCAGTCTATAGTCTATTCTATATTCCAGACTATAGTCTATTCTATAGTTCAGACTATAGTCTATTCTATAGTTCAGACTATAGTCTATTCTATAGTCCAGACTATAGTCTATTCTATAGTCCAGACTATAGTCTACTCTATAGTCCAGACTATAGTCTATTCTATAGTCCAGACTATAGTCTATTCTATAGTCCAGACTATAGTCTATTCTATAGTCCAGTCTATAGTCTATTCTATATTCCAGACTATAGTCTATTCTATAGTTCAGACTATAGTCTTTTCTATAGTCCAGACTATAGTATATTCCATAGACCAGACTATAGTCTAATCTGTAGTCCAGAATATAGTCTATTCTATAGTCCAGACTATAGTCTATTCTATAGTCCAGACTATAGTGTATTCTATAGTCCAGACTATAGTGTATTCTATAGTCCAGACTATACTGTATTTTATAGTCCAGACTATAGTGTATTCTAAGTCCAGACTATAGTGTATTTTATAGTCCAGACAATAGTCTCCAGACTATAGTATATTCCATAGACCAGACTATATTCTAATCTGTAGTCCAGACTATAGTCTATTCTATAGTCCAGACTATAGTCTATTCTATAGTCCAGACTATAGTCTATTCTATAGTCCAGACTATAATCTATTCTATAGTCCAGACTATAGTATATTCTATAGTCCAGACTATAATCTATTCTATAGTCCAGAATATAGTCTATTCTATAGTCCAGACTATAGTCTATTCTATAGTCCAGACTATAGTCTATTCTATAGTCCAGACTATAGTCTATTCTATAGTCCAGACTATAGTCTATTCTTTAGTCCAGACTATAGTCTATTCTATAGTCCAGACTATAGTCTATTCTATATCTATTCTATTCATACTTCTTTTATAGCCAAGACTATAGCTAAAGTCGTGACTATTCTATGGTCTAGACTTAAGTCAATTCTATAGTCCAGACTATAGTCTATTCTATAGACTAGACTACAGTGTATTATATAGTCCAGAATATTGTCTATTCTATACTCTAGACTATAAACTATTCTATAGTCCGGACTATAGTCTAATCTGTAGTCCAGAATATAGCCTATTATATAGTCTAGACTTTAATATATTCTATAGTCCCGACTATAGTCTATTCTATAGTTCAGCCTATAGTCTATTCTATAGTCCTTTCTATAGTCCAGACTATAGTCTATTCTATAGTCCAGACTATAGTCTATTCTATAGTACAGACTATAGTCTATTCTATAGTCCAGACTATAGTCTATTCTATAGTCCAGACTATAGTGTATTCTATAGTCCAGACTATTGTCTATTCTATAGTCCAGACTATGGTCTATTCTATAGTCCAGAATATAGTCTATTCTATAGTCCAGACGTGTGTGTGAAGTTAAATTCGAATTTAACTAGCAAAGACACAAACCAGATTTGTTAACAGTGCTCATTTTGCAGCTAACAGAGCGCTGTTAATCACTTAACAGAATATTGTAATTGAATTAGGAGAAGAAAACTGACCATTTTGGAAGCAGGATGAAGGTTCCACACATCCAACTATATGGAAATGGTGGTCCAAAGGCTACTTAATGGAACTGTGTATGTAATATATCTGTATTTATAGTAAACCTACTTAAACATTCAACTTTGTTTACCAATATTCTGGACAGGATTACTGGAACTGAGTGAAAGTTACACATGTCCCACTATATGGAAATGGTGGTCTAAGGGGTACCTAATGGAACTATATAGGTTGAATATCTGAAATAATCGTAGGACTCCCACAGAATGAATTTTGATTTTGTTTGAAAAATAGTACATTTTTTGAAAATTTCTGGAGAGGATTAGTGGAACTGAGTGGAAGTTACATATATCCCACTATATGGAAAATTTAGTCTAAGGGGTACCTATTGGAACTATATAGGTTGAATATCTGAAATAATCGTGGGACTCCCACAGAATGAATTTTGATTTTGTTTGAAAAATAGTACATTTTTTGAAAATTTCTGGAGAGGATTAGTGGAACTGAGTGGAAGTTACATATATCCCACTATATGGAAATTTTAGCATAAAGGGTACCTAATGGAACTATATAGGTTAAATATCTGAAATAATCGTGGGACTCCCACAGTATGAATTTTGATTTTGTTTGAAAAATAGTACATTTTTTGAAAATTTCTGGAGAGGATTAGTGGAACTGAGTGGAAGTTACATATATCCCACTATATGGAAAATTTAGTCTAAGGGGTACCTATTGGAACTATATAGGTTGAATATCTGAAATAATCGTGGGACTCCCACAGAATGAATTTTGATTTTGTTTGAAAAATAGTACATTTTTTGAAAATTTCTGGAGAGGATTAGTGGAACTGAGTGGAAGTTACATATATCCCACTATATGGAAATATTAGTATAAAGGGTACCTAATGGAACTATATAGGTTGAATATCTGAAATAATCGTGGGACTCCCACAGAATGAATTTTGATTAGTATAAAGGGTACCTAATGGAACTATATAGGTTGAATATCTGAAATAATCGTGGGACTCCCACAGTATGCATTTTAATTTTTGCTGTGTTTTGTTGCTATTATTGAATATTAACGATCAAAGTTAGCAACAAAACGAACATTACCTGACTTGGCATCACCTCGCAGAAAAAATCAGCTAAATCTTGAAATTAATTACAATATCTTGAAAATGTTTGTTCATTTGTTAATTTTTTGTAATTTAAATTTAATTTTAAAATATTTTTTTATTATTTGACATCCACACATTCATATTTGTATTTTTATTTTTGAATTGGTAGCACTTTTATCGAAGTTAAAATTAACTTGTATAATTTTACACGTTAACTCCTAACGTGTATAAATTTTAAATTTATATGAAATTGCCTTTGAACGTTAGCAGCAAAACACAACTTTTGTTTGAAAAATAGTACATTTTTTGAACATTTCTGGAGAGGATTAGTGGAACTGAGTGAAAGTTACATACATCCCACTATATGGAAATATTAGTATAAAGGGTACCTAATGGAACTATATAGGTTGAATATCTGAAATAATCGTGGGACTCCCACAGAATGAATTTTGATTTTGTTTGAAAAATAGTATATTTTTTGAAAATTTCTGGAGAGGATTAGTGGAACTGAGTGGAAGTTACATATATCCCACTATATGGAAATATTAGTATAAAGGGTACCTAATGGAACTATATAGGTTGAATATCTGAAATAATCGTGGGACTCCCACAGTATGAATTTTAATTTTGTTTGAGAAAGTACATTTTTTGGAAATTTCTGGAGAGGATTAGTGGAACTGAGTGAAAGTTACACATGTCCCACTATATGGAAATGGTAGTCTAAGGGGTACCTGGTTTGTGTCTTTGCTAGTTAAATTCGAATTTAACTTCACACACACAGTCCAGACTATAGTCTATTCTATAGACCAGACTATAGTGTATTTTATAGTCCAGACAATAGTCTATTCTATACTCCAGACTATAGTCATTTCTATAGTCCAGACTATAGTATATTCCATAGACCAGACTATAGTCTAATCTGTAGTCCAGAATATAGTCTATTCTATAGTCCAGACTATAGTCTATTCTATAGTCCAGACTATAGTCTATTCCATAGTCCAGACTATAGTCTATTCCATAGTCCAGACTATAGTCTATTCTATAGTCCAGACTATAGTCTATTCTATAGTCCAGACTATAGTCTATTCTATAGTCCAGACTTTAGTCTATTCTATATTCCAGACTATAGTCTATTTTATAGTTCAGACTATAGTCTATTCTATAGTCCAGACTATAGTCTATTCTATAGTCCAGACTATATTCTATAGTCTAGTCTATTCTATAGTCCAGATTATAGTCTATTCTATAGTGGAGACTATAGTCTATTTTATAGTTCAGACTATAGTCTATTCTATATTCCAGACTATAGTCTATTCTATAGTTCAGACTATAGTCTATTCTATAGTTCAGACTATAGTCTATTCTATAGTCCAGACTATTGTCTATTCTATAGTCCAGACTATAGTCTATTCTATAGTCCAGACTATAGTCTATTCTATATTCCAGACTATAGTCTATTCTATAGTTCAGACTATAGTCTATTCTATAGTTCAGACTATAGTCTATTCTATAGTCCAGACTATAGTCTATTCTATAGTCCAGACTATATTCTATAGTCTAGTCTATTCTATAGTCCAGATTATAGTCTATTCTATAGTGGAGACTATAGTCTATTCTATAGTCCAGACTATAGTCTATTCTATATTCCAGACTATAGTCTATTCTATAGTTCAGACTATAGTCTATTCTATAGTCCAGACTATTGTCTATTCTATAGTCCAGACTATATTCTATAGTCTAGTCTATTCTATATTCCAGATTAGACTATAATCTTCTATAGTGGAGACTATAGTCTATTCTATAGTCCAGACTATAGTCTATTCTATATTCCAGACTATAGTCTATTCTATAGTTCAGACTATAGTATATTCCATAGACCAGACTATAGTCTAATCTGTAGTCCAGACTATAGTCTATTCTATATTCCAGACTATTGTCTATTCTATAGTTCAGACTATAGTCTATTCTATAGTCCAGACTATTGTCTATTCTATAGTCCAGACTATAGTCTATTCTATAGTCCAGACTATAGTCTATTCTATAGTCTAGACTATAGTCTATTCTATAGGCCAGAGTATAGTATATTCTATAGTCCAGACTATAGTCTATTCTATAGTCCAGACTATAGTCTATTCTATAGTCCAGACTATAGTCTATTCTATATTCCAGACTATAGTCTATTCTATAGTTCAGACTATAGTCTATTCTATAGTCCAGATAATAGTCTATTCTATAGTCCAAACTATAGTCTATTCTATAGTCCAGACTATAGTCTATTCTATAGTCCAGACTATAGTCTATTCTATATTCCAGACTATAGTCTATTCTATAGTTCAGACTATAGTCTATTCTACAGTCCAGACTATAGTCTATTCTATAGTCCAAACTATTGTCTATTCTATAGTCCAGACTATAGTCTATTCTATAGTCCAGACTATAGTTTATTCTATAGTCCAGTCTATAGTCTATTCTATATTCCAGACTATAGTCTATTCTATAGTCCAGACTATAGTCTATTCTATAGTCCAGACTATAGTCTATTCTATAGTCCAGACTATAGTCTATTCTATAGTCCAGACTATAGTTTATTCTATAGTCCAGTCTATAGTCTATTCTATATTCCAGACTATAGTCTATTCTATAGTGGAGACTATAGTCTATTCTATAGTCCAGACTATAGTCTATTCAATAGTCCAGACTATAGTCTATTCTATAGTCCAGACTATAGTCTATTCTATAGTCCAGACTATAGTCTATTCTATAGTCCAGACTATAGTTTATTCTTTAGTCCAGTCTATAGTCTATTCTATAGTCCAGACTATAGTCTATTCTATAGTCCAGACTATAGTCTATTCTATAGTCCAGACTATAGTTTATTCTATAGTCCAGTCTATAGTCTATTCTATATTCCAGACTATAGTCTATTCTATAGTCCAGACTATAGTCTATTCTATAGTCCAGACTATAGTCTACTCTATAGTCCAGACTATAGTTTATTCTATAGTCCAGTCTATAGTCTATTCTATATTCCAGACTATAGTCTATTCTATAGTCCAGACTATAGTCTATTCTATAGTCCAGACTATAGTCTATTCTATAGTCCAGACTATAGTTTATTCTATAGTCCAGTCTATAGTCTATTCTATATTCCAGACTATAGTCTATTCTATAGTGGAGACTATAGTCTATTCTATAGTCCAGACTATAGTCTATTCAATAGTCCAGACTATAGTCTATTCTATAGTCCAGACTATAGTCTATTCTATAGTCCAGACTATAGTCTATTCTATAGTCCAGTCTATAGTCTATTCTATATTCCAGACTATAGTCTATTCTATAGTCCAGACTATAGTCTATTCTATAGTCCAGACTATAGTCTATTCTATAGTCCAGACTATAGTTTATTCTATAGTCCAGTCTATAGTCTATTCTATATTCCAGACTATAGTCTATTCTATAGTGGAGACTATAGTCCATTCTATAGTGCAGACTATAGTCTATTCAATAGTCCAGACTATAGTCTATTCTATAGTCCAGACTATAGTCTATTCTATAGTCCAGACTATAGTCTATTCTATAGTTCAGACTATAATCTATTCTATAGTCCAGACTATTGTCTATTCTATAGTCCAGACTATAGTCTATTCTATAGTCCAGACTATAGTCTATTCTATAGTCCAGACTATAGTCTATTCTATAGTCTAGACTATAGTCTATTCTATAGTCCAGACTATAGTCTATTCTATAGTCCAGACTATAGTCTATTCTATAGTCCAGACTATAGTCTATTCTATAGTCCAGACTATAGTCTATTCTATATTCCAGACTATAGTCTATTCTATAGTTCAGACTATAGTCTATTCTATAGTCCAGACTATAGTCTATTCTATAGTCCAAACTATAGTCTATTCTATAGTCCAGACTATAGTCTATTCTATAGTCCAGACTATATTCTATAGTCTAGTTTATTCTATAGTCCAGATTATAGTCTATTCTATAGTGGAGACTATAGTCTATTCTATAGTCCAGACTATAGTCTATTCTATATTCCAGACTATAGTCTATTCTATAGTTCAGACTATAGTCTATTCTATAGTCGAGACTATTGTCTATTCTATAGTCCGGACTATATTCTATAGTCTAGTCTATTCTATAGTCCAGATTATAGTCTATTCTATAGTGGAGACTATAGTCTATTCTATAGTCCAGACTATAGTCTATTCAATAGTCCAGACTATAGTCTATTCTATAGTCCAGACTATAGTCTATTCTATAGTCCAGACTATAGTCTATTCTATAGTCCAGACTATAGTCTATTCTATAGTCCAGACAATAGTCTATTCTATAGTCCAGACTATATTCTATAGTATAGTCTATTCCATAGTCCAGACTGTAGTCTGTTCTATAGTCTAGACAATAGTCTATTCTATAGTCCAGACTATAGTCTTTTCTATAGCCCAGACTAAAGTTTATTCCACAGTCCAAACTACAGTCCAGACTATAGTCTCTATGGTCTATTCTATAATCCATAGCCTATTCAATAGTCAAAATTATAGTATTTTTTGTAGTTCATAATATAATCTATTATATAGTCCCAGCTATAGTCAAGACTATAGTCCATATATGTATATTCGTCAGTATTTCAATTCTGCAATTATTTTATTTCTTTTTTTGCATAATTTTTTTTTATCAGTCAAAAAATTCTTTGTTTTTTTAGCAAAAAAATCGCATAAATTGGCATTAAAACATGTTTAAAATTTGCCATCAATTACAAAACGTATGAATGTATGTATTCAATATGCCCCCAGAAAAATAAAATATTTATACAGTTGATGAAAATAGATTTATCATTTCACAAATGATCTTTATTCTAGGATCTCATATAAATTGTTTGTTTCAATAGAAAAGACACAAAAACGAGACAAATTATATCGTGCAGAATTTGTGACAGAAGACATTTCAGCTGTCGTCGATTTAAGATCTTGCCAACAGGTGGTGGCAATAGGAAAAAAACAACAAATGTTTGAAAAACCAAACAAAATATTTAAAAACTATTTCAAATTTAAACAATTTAAATAGAAAAAAATGGTACACTTAATAATAATAATGTTATTTAGTAATTTGATTGTCAAGGCGAAGGTGTAAAAATTAAGAAAAATAAATAATAATAATTTATAAAATATTTGATGCAGTTTGGACTATAAAAATCTGCAGGACAACTAACTAACTAACTAACTAACTAACTAACTAACTACTAACTAACTACTAACTAACTACTAACTAACTAACTAACTAACTAACTAACTAACTAACTAACTAACTAACTAACTAACTAACTAACTAACTAACTAACTAACTAACTAACTAACTAACTAACTAACTAACTAACTAACTAACTAACTAACTAACTAACTAACTAACTAACTAACTAACTACTAACTAACTAACTAACTAACTAACTAACTAACTAACTAACTAACTAACTAACTAACTAACTAACTAACTAACTAACTAACTAACTAACTAACTACTAACTAACTAACTAACTAACTAACTAACTAACTAACTAACTAACTAACTAACTAACTAACTAACTAACTAACTAACTAACTAACTAACTAACTAACTAACTAACTAACTAACTAACTAACTAACTAACTAACTAACTAACTAACTAACTAACTAACTAACTAACTAACTAACTAACTAACTAACTACTAACTAACTAACTAACTACTAACTAACTAACTAACTAACTAACTAACTAACTAACTAACTAACTAACTAACTAACTAACTAACTAACTAACTAACTAACTAACTAACTAACTACTAACTAACTAACTAACTAACTACTAACTAACTAACTAACTAACTAACTAACTAACTAACTAACTAACTAACTAACTACTAACTAACTAACTAACTAACTAACTACTAACTACTAACTAACTAACTAACTAACTAACTAACTAACTAACTAACTAACTAACTAACTAACTAACTAACTAACTAACTACTAACTAACTAACTAACTAACTAACTAACTAACTAACTAACTAACTAACTAACTAACTAACTAACTAACTAACTAACTAACTAACTAACTAACTAACTAACTAACTAACTAACTAACTAACTAACTAACTAACTAACTAACTAACTAACTAACTACTAACTAACTAACTAACTAACTAACTAACTAACTAACTAACTAACTAACTAACTAACTAACTACTAACTAACTAACTAACTAACTAACTAACTAACTAACTAACTAACTAACTAACTAACTAACTAACTAACTAACTAACTAACTAACTAACTAACTAACTAACTAACTAACTAACTAACTAACTAACTACTAACTAACTAACTAACTACTAACTAACTAACTAACTAACTAACTAACTAACTACTAACTAACTAACTAACTAACTAACTAACTAACTAACTAACCTAACTAACTAACTAGTTAGTTAGTTAGTTAGTTAGTTTGAAAGGAGGATGTACATATATACATCAAATCCGAGGAAATACACCTAGGCCTCTATCGAGCCTGTTGTGCGCTCCTTAACCAGTGCATCAGGTGGGAATCGAACCCACCACCTCCGGTCTACCAGACTAGAACACTAACCACTAACCCACCGGAGGCCACAACTAACTAACTAACTAACTAACTAACTAACTAACTAACTAACTAACTAACTAACTAACTACTAACTAACTAACTAACTAACTAACTAACTAACTAACTAACTAACTAACTAACTAACTAACTAACTAACTAACTACTAACTAACTAACTAACTAACTAACTAACTAACTAACTAACTAACTAACTAACTAACTAACTAACTAACTAACTAACTAACTAACTAACTAACTAACTAACTAACTAACTAACTAACTAACTAACTAACTAACTAACTAACTAACTAACTAACTAACTAACTAACTAACTAACTAACTAACTAACTAACTAACTAACTAACTAACTAACTAACTAACTAACTAACTAACTAACTAACTAACTAACTAACTAACTAACTAACTAACTAACTAACTAACTAACTAACTAACTAACTAACTACTAACTAACTAACTAACTAACTAACTAACTAACTAACTAACTAACTAACTAACTAACTAACTAACTAACTAACTAACTAACTAACTAACTAACTAACTAACTAACTAACTAACTAACTAACTAACTAACTAACTAACTAACTAACTAACTAACTAACTAACTAACTAACTAACTAACTAACTAACTAACTAACTAACTAACTAACTAACTAACTAACTAACTAACTAACTAACTAACTAACTAACTAACTAACTAACTAACTAACTAACTAACTAACTAACTAACTAACTAACTAACTAACTAACTAACAAACTAACAAACTAACAAACTAACAAACTAACAAACTAACAAACTAACAAACTAACAAACTAACAAACTAACAAACAAACTAACTAACTAACTAACTAACTAACTAACTAACTAACTAACTAACTAACTAACTAACTAACTAACTAACTAACTAACTAACTAACTAACTAACTAACTAACTAACTAACTAACTAACTAACTAAATAACTAACTAACTAACTGGACTATAGAATAGACTATAGTATGGACTATAGTCTGTACTATAGTCTGTACTATAGAATAGACTATAGTCTGGACAATAGCATAGACTATAGTCTCGACTATAGAATAGACCATAGTCTGGACTATAGAATAGACTATAGTCTGGACTATAGAATAGACTAGTTTCGACTAAAGAATAGACTATAGTCTGAACTACAAAATAGACTATAGTCTGAAGTATAGAATGGACTATAGTCTGGACTATTGAATAGACTATAGACTGGACTATATAATAGACTAAAGTCTGGACTATAAAATAGACTATAGTCTGGACTATAGAATATACTTGTCTCGACTATAGAATATACTATAAACTGGACTTTAGAATAGACTATAGTCTCGAATATAGAATAGACTATAGACTGGACTATAGTCTGGACTATAGAATAGACTAGTCTCCACTATAGAATAGACTATATTCTGAACTATAAAATAGACTATAGTCTAGACTATAAAATATACTATAGTCTGGACGATAGAATAGACCATATTCTGAGCTATGAAATAGTCTATAGTCTGGACTATAGAATATACTATTGTCTGGACTATAGAATAGACTATAGACTGGACTATATAATAGACTATAGTCTCGAATATGAAATAGACTATAGTCTGGACTATAGAATAGACTAGTCTCGACTATAGAATAGACTATAGTATGAACTATAGCATAGACTATAGTCTGACCTATGGAATAGACTTTAGTCTGAACTATAAGCTACAGTCGGGACTATGGAATAGAATATGGAATTGTCTAAGCAATAAACTATAAGGCAGCTAATTAATTTCAGTTAAATTACCATAGTTAGTGGCTGCATGATTATGTGTTCAATGTTTGGTGCAATTCTAGATTAATGGATCCGAGTTTAACCTTCTTAGTTGTTTACATTGTTTTAGTTGTAGTATTTATAATCAAACTTTTCATTACATTCCACTTTATCAACACTTCTTCCTACTACTACAGCTACTGCAGCAGTTTATTCGATTAACTGTGTTTTGATGTTTTTCAACAAAAGAAACCAAACTTTTTCAATTCTCTGCACCTCACAAAAAACCCTCAAAAATGTTGTTAGAAAATGCACCATTTTCGATTGTAATTTAGTAATGTTGAACTATAGTGAAGAAGTTTTCAAAAGATGAAGTTGAAGTTGTTATATATATAGCAGAGTGTTTCTGAAATACACTGGGAAATGGTGTAGATTGTTTGAGTAAAAGAAGAATGAACTCGTATGCAAAATAAAAAAATAACAACAGAGTTTGGTAACCTAACAAATACAACTATTACACAGTACATTACAACAACTATTACTATATACCCCCCAAAAAGGGCCTTACAGGTATCCAAGGAATTTCCTTGGTAGTTTTTTTTTTCTGTTATTTGTTAAATCATTGTGTACAAATACAATTAAATATATACAACCAGTGGAATGTATGGTTGAATAGATGTATTTTCCAATTTAACTTTTTTTTCATTTGTTTGTTTATTTGTTGATTTCAATGCATGTTTTATAGAGAAAAAAACTGCCAAAAAATACTATCGAAATAAAAACCCCAACAACAATTGCAGAGTATTTTCCTTCTTATATTTACTAAAAGGGAAAAAATCTAAAAATTTATTATAAAACTTGTTAGTAGCGCGTTGAACACGTGAATTGTTAATACCGAGTGGTAGAACAAAATCCATAAAAGAATTTTATTTTGCAAAAGAATTTTAGTAGAAAAAAAAAACAAAATCCTTAAATATCCTTATAAATAAAAGAATTATTAAAAATCCTTTTTTTCGTTAATCTCAAGGTTTATTTTTTATGTTCTCTGCACTTTGTGTATGTGTAGTGCCAAACTAACAGTAAAATATTTTATATCAACATCCGGTCGAAAGGAAATAACGGAAATTGAAAAGGATTTTGTGATTTATTTCAAACGTGTTGTATAAAGACAAACGAGTCGGTTACAAAAGAAATCAATGAGTGTAAAAAATGTGTTACTTTAAAATGTTTCTTAGTTGAAGTGTTGAAAATAATTGTTTTGTGAAAATGGATTTGGGCGGTCGAGTGCAATTTTTACAAGCTCAACTATTTCCGGTATGTCCACTGACACCCTTAACGGCGGGAGGAAGAGGTAAATTGTAAATGTGAAATCACTAAAAATTAAAAAAAATATATGTTGTTAAACAACATCAGTAATGTACCGGCAGACGGTACCGGCAAAAACCGGTAACATTGTAAACACAAATAAAATTATTCTCATTTACTAATTTGTGGATTGAAGTGTAAATAAGGGACAACTTATAGCAAGAGTTTATAGTCTAGACTAATTTTAGAATAAACTATTTTTTAGACTATAGTCTGGACTTAAAATAAACTATAGTCTGTTCAGTTCTAGTTTAGTTCTAGTTCAGTTCTGGTTCAGTTCTAGTTCAGTTCTAGTTCAGTTCTAGTTCAGTTCTAGTTCAGTTCTAGTTCAGTTCTAGTTCAGTTCTAGTTCAGTTCTAGTTCAGTTCTAGTTCAGTTCTAGTTCAGTTCTAGTTCAGTTCTAGTTCAGTTCTAGTTCAGTTCTAGTTCAGTTCTAGTTCAGTTCTAGTTCAGTTCTAGTTCAGTTCTAGTTCAGTTCTAGTTCAGTTCTAGTAGTTCAGTTCTAGTTCAGTTCTAGTTCAGTTCTAGTTCAGTTCTAGTTCAGTTCTAGTTCTTCTAGTTCAGTTCTAGTTCAGTTCTAGTTCAGTTCTAGTTCAGTTAGTCTAGAACTAGGGAATAGACTATGGTATCCTATGCCTAAATAATAGAATAGACTACAGTCTGGACTATAGAGTAGACTATAGCCTGGACTAAAGAATAGACTATAGTCTCGACTAAAGAATAGGCTATAATCTGGTCTAAAAATTATACTATAGCCTGTCTATAGAATATACTATAGTCTTGACTATAGAATACACTATGGACTATAGATTAGAATAGACTATAGAATAGTCTATAGAATAGACCATAGTCTGGACTATAGTTTGGATTATAGAAGAGACTATGCAGTAAACTATAGTATATAGATTAGTGTAGTATAGATTAGTTTGTAGTCTGGATCATAGAATATACTACACTCTGGACTATAATATAGGCTATAGTCTGAACTATAATATAGACTATAGTCTGAACTATAAGATAGACTATAGTCTGGTATATATGTATGTATGTTAGACTATAGTCTTGACTATAAGTTATGCTATAGATTAGACGATAGAGTAGATAATTATCTGGAATATAAAATAACGTAACCTTGAAAATTAATTTTACTCTGTAAAAAATCGATCTTTATAGGTTCGGGATTTGATATATTTTTTTCAATTACTACTCACTTTTTATGGTTTTAATAACATACAAAAAGAAATCTGTAAAGAAAAAAAGAAAATGTAATTAATATTTCAATAATTATAACTTGCAGGCAAATATCATTGCACATACATATTTACTTTTTAATATGGCGTAATAAAAACTCAAACTTAAAAAAAACATAATTATGCAAAGCATATTAATATTTATGATTCAACCTTAACCAATATATTTTTCTACTTCATACCCATAAATATTTTACTTTTTTTTATATAATTTTTTTCTTTCTTGCAAAATGTCACCACCAACGCATAACTGATGCGATGACAACCAATATTTTATGCAAAATAAAACAAATTAAAACGTTATAAAGGAAAATTTCATTATTTGTTTATTTATTACTATAAAACTGCTAAAAACAAATACAAAAATCTAATGTCACCAACAACTTAAATAGAGTTGATAATCTAAAAATACTAAGTATGAGTCAATTAGCAATTTGCTATTGACAGTTAACTAATTAATAAGCAAATAATTTCTTATTTAATCGGGCCAATAATTTGTTTAGTCAACATAATGAATGATTGATTAATTTGTTTGTTTTTCAAATTATTTTTATAAAGGATTTATATGAATAACGTGATTTGTTTAGGGACACGTGTTGGATGTTTTTGTAGAATATCAAGATTTTTGTACAAAAATTTAAGAGAGAAATATTTTGTAGCTTTAAAAAAATTCTTTTCATGTTTAGTTTTCCAATTAAATTTAATTTCGTTTTTAATGTCTCAATCAACATCTCTGCGATAAATCATTGTCGATTATTAATAAACCATAAATTTCATTTAAAAACACCCCAAATGAAACTTGACCATCTATATAGAATTTTCATTTGGATGTGTACAAAATGAATTATGAATATAAATTCATTGCCATCACTAGAAATAGTTGATGCAGCATAAGATTTTAATTAATTGGGCATAAAATATGCAAAAGTGCAGCAATAAATGGCAAATTATGGCAAAATTAAATAATACATAAATGCATAATGAAGAATGACCATGGAAAATGGAAACTATAGTCGAGACTATTGACAAGACTATAGTCCAGACTATAGACAAGAATATCGTCCTGACTATAGTCAAGATTATAGACAAGACTGCAGACAAGACCATAGTCCCTATTATAGGCCAGACTATAGTTCAGATTATAGACGAGACTACGGTCCAGACTAGAGACAGGATTATAGTCCAAACTATAGACAAGACCATAGTTCAAACTATAGACAAGACTATAGTCCAGGCTATAGATAAGACTATAGATAAGACTATAGATAAGACTATAGTACAGACTATAGACAAGACTACAGTACAGGCTTTAGAACAAATTGTAGTACAGACTACAGACAAGATTAATGTCCATACTATAGTCCAGAATATATACAAGAATACAGTCCAGACAATAGACAAGACTATAGCACAGACTATAAAAGATACTATAGTCCAGACTATAGGCAAGAATCTAGTCCAGACTATAGAAAAGGCTATAGCCCGGACCAAAAACGGGAATAAAGTCCAGGCTATAGACAAGACTATAGTCTAGACTATAAACAATACTATAGGACAGACTATAGATAGGACGATAGACAAGAATATAGTCCAGACTTCAGAAAATACTATAGTCCAGACTATAGGCAAGACTATAGTCCAGATTATACACAAGACTATAGTGCAGACTATAGACAATACAATAATCCAGACTATAAAGACTATAGTCCAGGCTATAGATAAGACTATAGACACAACTGTAGTCCAGACTATAGTTCAGACTATACACAAGACTATAGCCCAGACTATAAACGATACTATAGTCCAGGCTATAGACAAGACTATAGTCTAGACTAAAAGCAAAACTATAATAGTGCAGACTATAGACAAAACTATAATTCAGACTATAGACAAGACAATAGTCCAGCCAATAGATAAGACTATAGTTCAGACTATAGACAAGACTTTAGTCCAGGCTATAGACAAGAGTATAGCCCAGCCTATAAACCATACTATAGTCCAGGCTATAGACACGACTATAGACACGACTATAGTCCAGACTACAGACAAGACTATAGATAAGACTATAGTCCAGGCTAAAGATAAGACTATAGTCCAGACTATAGACAAGACTAAAGACGAGACTATAGTCCAGACTATAGACGAGGCTATAGTCCAGACTATAGACAAGACTATAGAGCAGACCATAGACAAAACTTCATTCCAGACTATAGACAAAACTATATCGCTTGATGCGATAAAGCACAAGCAAAAGTTTGTAGCACAAAGCTTCGCTTGTAGCAGGCACTCTGACATCAGCCTAAGACTATAATCAAGACTATAGACAAGACTAAAGACGAGACTATAGTCCAGACTATAGACAAGACTATAGTCCAGACTATAGACAAGACTATAGTCCAGACTATAGACAAGACTACAGACAATACTATAGTCCAGACCATGGACAAGACTATAGACGAGAATATAGTCCAGACTATAGTCCCGCATATAGTCCAGACTATAGATAAGATCATAGTCTAAACTATAGACAAGACTATAGTCTTGTCAAAACTGTAGTCAATTCATAGTCCATACTGTAAACATGACTTAATAAGTCATGTCTGCAAACAAGACAAGTATGTAAAAGTGAGATTATATTCCATTCTCGAGCCATCAGTCTACGGTAGACTAGTCTATAAAGATTCTTTTCGAATTTCATTTTTATAGGGCACTTTTCTATAAAACTATGACTGCGTGTTATTTAGTTTTCATTATAGTTTTTCTATTTTAAAATATTTTGTGTTTATTTAGCTATTTTTTCCTAAATTTTTAATTATTTTGTATAAATAAATACAAGCAGTTGTTTTTAGCATATTTTTCCGTTGCAATTATTTAGGTAATTTTTGTGTAAAATATTTATTTTTATAAAAATAATATATTTTATGGCAAAATTTGTTATGGTTAAATGCACATTTCTGGCAAACAATATTATTAATTGCTCCACAAATGTTAAAATTTTATGATTTTAATATGTAAATGTGTTGCAAAATTTTTGTAAAAGGAATTTTAAGTAATTAGGATGAATAAATAAATACTAATGAAATATTTATTCAATGAACATTAGCAACACCGTCAATTACAGGACGTGTTTATAACTTATTGTTGAAAAAATCCCACTGTGCCTTACAAACTCAATAATACATTTAAAATCTAACTAATTAATAATAAACTAATAATCTATTGTTTATTTTAGATAAATACCATATTATACCATTTTTAATTAAACCATTAAATCCAACCACTAGAACGTATAAGTATCATTAAATTAAATGAATCTATACAACACTCATACGCCACCAAACTTAAATTTAGTCATTTAAAACCCTTATAAAAACTACAAAACTAAAATTCCAAAAATACAAAAACAACAATAGGAAAATATAGTATAAAGGAATCTATGTCGAATTTAAAGAAAAGTACAGAGATAAATAGATGAGCATAATAAAAACACATACACACACATGGAAATAAAAGCTTTTTTTACGCTATCAGAACGAGTAGTAGTACAAAGCTTAAAACTTTGATAAAGATTTTAATGTTCTCTTTTGTTTGCTACTGCTTATATTTAATACTTTTGTGGTACTACTGGACGAGATCATAACTAAAACCTGAACTACAACTAAACTATAACTGAACTAGAACTGAACTAGAACTAAACTAGAACTAAACTAGAACTGAACTAGAACTGAACTAAAACTGAACTAGAACTGAACTAGAACTGAACTAGAACTGAACTAGAACTGAACTAGAACTGAACTAGAACTGAACTAGAACTGAACTGGAACTAGAACTGACCTAGAACTGAACTAGAACTGAACTAGAACTGAACTAGAACTGAACTAGAACTGAACTAGAACTGAACTAGAACTGAACTAGAACTGAACTAGAACTGAACTAGAACTGAACTAGAACTGAACTAGAACTGAACTAGAACTGAACTAGAACTGAACTAGAACTGAACTAGAACTGAACTAGAACTGAACTAGAACTGAACTAGAACTGAACTAGAACTGAACTAGAACTGAACTAGAACTGAACTAGAACTGAACTAGAACTGAACTAGAACTGAACTAGAACTGAACTAGAACTCAACTAGAACTAAACTAGAACTGAACTAGAACTGAACTAGAACTGAACTAGAACTCAACTAGAACTGAACTAGAACTGAACTAGAACTGAACTAGAACTGAACCAGAACTGAACTAGAACTAGAACTAGAACTGAACTAGAACCGAACTAGAATAGAACTAGAAGTTGAATCCTATACGAGACTACAGAAGAAACTATTATCCCCTTTTTACCACCTTCGTGTAGAACCTCTCTCATCACATGTGTTCGCTCACAAGGCAATTCCTTTGTTATCGTGTTTCTCGTGTATTATAATGGATTTGTTTGCTTTAAAAATATACAAAAACATAAACAACAACAGAAAAAAAGAGAAAGAAAAAAACTAGAGAAAAATAAAACTTAAAGAAGAAGAAAAATGAAAACAAAATCTTAAAAACAAAAACGACCATAATAACAAATAATAAATAAAAAATTTTGTTTGTATTTCTTATTGTTTTTTCAGCCGTTTCTTCTTTTTTTTTTTTTTTTTTGCACAACACAAATTGTGCGAATATACAAGGTCAATGTTTTTTTTCTGCTCTCTTAATACATTTTATGTTCATGTATGAGAAACCAACATACTTATACATACATACACATGTGTTTTTAATACATTTTGTTAAATAGATATGGTTAGATTAAATGTAAAGGGACTAAATCAAGTTTTTGCTTTAGAATGTTAGAAATATGTATTTGACTGAGTTTTTTTTTTTTTTTTTGTAATTTACTTAAGGTATTTATAACTTCTTCGAGTTATAAATATTTTTTGAAAATTTCGATATCTTATAAAGTTTTGTTTTGATTTTTATAAAATTTGTATGAAAAATCTAAAGTTATGAAGTATTATGTTTAATATAATTTACTGGGTTAGGGCCTTTTATATTTCAATTAACGTTAATATGCCATTTGTTGTTTTCATTTGAACCCCATAAAGGAGGGCAACAGAAATAATAATAATAAAAACTACAACAACATTAAGAAAAATTAAACATATAAACCACACATGGTTTAATATTTTTATTAGTCTACTTTTTTTACATACAAACATGCAATCAAAATTCATTGTGTATGAAGAATGTGTATGTATACAAGAATACTTATATACATTCTATACACATGATGTACATATTTACATACATTTATCTACATACAAATGAGTGGGAGTTTTTGTGTAAAAGAATGCACAGTTTAAAACAAAATAAAACTTTTTTTTTTCGCATGGACCAGAGTTCAAATGCAATTGTCATCTAATAATCTGATCTTATGATATCTTTTCTCATTCAACATTTATTTCTATTCCCATGTTCCCTATGGATAGGATGATACCACGTAACTAACTTAATTGTTCATAAG
The DNA here is from genome assembly GCF_015586225.1 of Lucilia sericata. Taxonomy (NCBI): domain Eukaryota; kingdom Metazoa; phylum Arthropoda; class Insecta; order Diptera; family Calliphoridae; genus Lucilia; species Lucilia sericata. The sequence goes on along the minus strand of NW_023995772.1, from coordinate 28,502 downwards.
ATATGATGAAGCTGATATTGATTGACATCATGACTTCTTGTTGGAAAAATATTAGTTACGTGGTATCAAACTTTCATTATCAATAAGATTTGGCACAATTCTAAATGACACTCATACTTGTTTATTTAGTAATTTGCCCTACAGTATGTTTTCATTATTACAATATGTTTTTATTTTTGTTGGTTTTAGTATAAATTTAATATTGTTTGCCTTGCAATTACAACAAGTTCAGGGCTATTTTTCTGTGTTCGTGCCACAATTTTTTATATTTATGTATGTATATTTTTATATTGTTGTGTTTCAACATTATGTACATTTTCTGGCCGCAAATTACTAGATTTTTATTGGTTTTAAGTGTCAAGTGATTTAGGTGGGGAGCAGGGGGATTTTCTGGGATAAGATTTCGGGGGGGAGGAGGATGCGGGAGGGACGCAGGAAGGGGGAAAGGCGGGAAGAAGGGAAAGAAGAAGAAGAAAGGGAAGGGGGAGGGAAGGGAAAGGGGGAAGGCAGAAGGAACGGAAGAAAAGGGGACGCGCGCAACAAGAAAAGAACGAACGAACGAACGCGAAGAACGAACGAAACGAACGAACGAACGAACGAACGAACGAACGAACGAACGAACGAACGAACGAACGAACGAACGAACGAACGAACGAACGAACGAACGAACGAACGAACGAACGAACGAACGAACGAACGAACGAACGAACGAACGAACGAACGAAACGAACGAACGAAAAAGAACGAACGAACGAACGAACGAACGAACGAACGAACGAACGAACGAACGAACGAACGAAGAACGAACGAACGAAACGAACTAAACGAACGAACGAACGAACGAACGAACGAACGAACGAACGAACGAACGAACGAAGACGAACGAACGAACGAACGAACGAGAACGAACGAACGAACGAACGAACGAACGAACGAACGAATAAGAAACGAACGAAAGAACGAACGAACGAACGAACGAACGAACGAACGAACGAAACGAAAGAACGAAACGAATAACTAACGAACTAAAAAACGAAAACGAACGAAACGAATAACTAACGAACGAACTAACGAACGAACGAACGACTAACGAACTAACTAACTAAAACTAACTAACGAAAAACTAACGAAACTAACTAACTAACTAACTAACGAACTAACTAACAACTAAGAACTAACTAACTAACAACTAACTAACTAACTAACTAACTAACTAACTAACTAACTAACTAACTAACTAACTAACTAACTAACTAACTAACTACTAACTAACTAAACTAACTAACTAACTAACTAACTAACTAACTAACTAACTAACTACTAACTAACTAACTACTACTAACTAACTAACTAGACTATAGGCAAGACAGTACCCCAGAGTATAGGCAAGTCTATAGCCCAGACTACAGACAACATTATAGCCCAGACTGTACAGAAGACTATAGTCCAGCCTGTAGACAAGACAATAGCCCAGACTATACACAAGACTATATCCAGACTAAAGACAAAACTATAGTCCAAACTATAGACAAGATTTTAGCCCAGACTTAGACAAGACCATAGCCCAGACTGTCGTACCCTCTATAGGCCACACTATATACAAGACTATAGGTAATCGAATAGTCCAGTCCAGCAGTTCACAAGATAATGTTATAGTCTGGACTTTATATGTAGATCCAGACTGAAGACAAAACTATAGTCCAGACTATAGACAATAATATAGTCTAAACAAGACTATAATCCAAAATACAGACAAAACTATAGTACAGACCATAGGCAAGACTATACTCCAGACTATAGACAAGACCATAGCCCAGACTGTAGTCCACAATATAGGCAAGAGTATAGCCCAGACTATAGACAAGACTATAGTAGAGACTATATACAAAACTATAGGTAATCGAATAGTCCAGTCCAGCAGTATACAAGATAATGTTATAGTCTGGTCTGGATAATGTTATAGTGCAGACTATAGTCTAGACTTTATATGTAGATATAGACTAGACTATAAACAAGACAAAAGTCCTTCGCATAGTTCAGTATGTAGGAAATACTTCACTCAGCACTATAGACAAGACTATAATACATATTGTAGACTATATACATATAATCCGGTGTGTTCAAGCTAAAACTTAGTTAGCTTGAAAACAGTAAGTGGAAAAAATATTCTCTATTAAGGTATTATTAGTTCTATATTTATAGAAAATTCAAAAATTGTTTTCAAAAGATTTAAATTGACAAAATTTTACCAATTCTCAAATGCCTAACTTTTGCTAGTGACGTATACGTAACATTTATATGTAAATATTAAGTATACTCTAAAAAATACTTAAAAAAGCCATAATAAATCTTAAAGAAAAGTAAAATATTAATTAAAAAAAATATTAAAAAATAATTGCAAAGATATCTTTAAGAGCTTATTATTATATTCGCCACCATAATTGTACTACTTAAAGCCAACCAGCCAGTCAGTCAAGCAACCAAAAATAAATTTATGACTTACTTGATAATGAAATTTCCATAATGTAAATAATAAATAAAGAAAATTTATAATAATTACGGTAATAAAAATGAATTTTTTACACACAAAAGCAAAAAAAAAAATATATAAGAAAAAAAAATATTACGTTAAATATACAAAATAAAGCTTTAAATAATACGCTTATGAAAAGAACAGCAAATAATAATGAAAAGAAAAATTGTATAGTAAAAGGAAATAAAACAGCCCACACAATGACTGACACGAGCCAGCGGTCAAACTGAACAATGACCAACAAAATGAAATAAAACACAGAAAGAAAGGAGACGAAACAGAAATAAACAGCTGATGTGAAAGTAAAGAGAGAACTATTTATTGAGATAATAAAGCGCAAAATCCAAGAAAGTTTTTGGCAAAGAGATAGAGAAGTGTAAGTGAGAGAGAGATAGAGAGAGAGAAAAAGTTTTGTCTATGATAAACAGAGAGTAAATATAGATTTAGAAACATATGCTAGAAGTTGAAGGTACTTTTTGTTAGTTAAAATATAGAGAAGTACTTTGGTTTAGTGTAGGGAGTAATTTATAGAATAGTATAAAGTCTAATCCGTAGACTAGTATATTGTCTAATCCATAGTCTATTGTCTAGTTCATAGACTAGTCTATTGACTAATCCATAGACTAGACTTTTGAAAAGGCTATTGACTAATCTATAGACTAGTCTATTGACTAATCCATAGACTAGTCTATTGACTAATCCATAAACTAGTCTATTGACTAATCTGTAGACTAGTCTACTGAATAATCTATAGAATCGTCTATTGACAAGGCTATTAACTAATCTATAGACTATTCTATTGTTCAATTCATAGACGAGTCTATTGTCTAGTCCATAGACTAGTCTATTGACTAATACATATATTGACTAATGAATAGACTAGTTTATTGACTAACCTATAGGCTAGTCTATTGACTAATCTATAGACAAATCAATTGACTAATCTATGGACTAGTCTATTGACTAATCTAAAGTCTAGTTTATTGACTATTGAATAGTCTATACTCTAGTCCATAGACTAGTCTATTGTCTAATCCATAGTCTATTGTCTAGTTCATATACTAGTCTATTGACTAATCTATAGACAGTACTATTGTCTAATCTATAGACAAGACTATTGACTAATCAATTGACTAGTCTCTTGACTAATCCATAGACTAGTCTATTGACTAATCCATAGACTAGTCTATTGACTAATCCATAGACTAGTCTATTGACTAATCCCTAGACTAGTCTATTGACAAGGCTATTGACTAATCTATAGACTAGTCTATTGTCTAATCCATAGACGAGTCGATTGTCTAGTCTATAGACTAGTCTATTGACTAATCCATAGACTAGTCTATTGACTAATCCATAGACTAGTCTATTGACTTGTCCATAGACTAGTCTATTGACTAATCTATAGACTAGCCTAATGATTAATCTATAGACAAGTCTACTGACTAATCCATAGAATAGTCTATTGGCAAGGCTATTAACTAATCTATAGACTATTCTATTGTTCAATCCATAGACGAGCCAATTGTCTAGTCCATAGACTAGTCTATCGACTAATCCATAGACTAGTCTATTGACTAATCAATAGACTAGTCTATTGACTAATCTAAAGGCTAGTCTATTGACTAATCTGTAGACTAGTTTATTGACTAATCTATAGACAAGTAAATTGACTAATCTATGGACTAGTCTATTGACTAATCTATAGACTAGTTTATTGACTAATCTATGGACTAGTCTAATGACTAATCTATAGACAAGTCTATTAACTAATCTATAGACTGGTCTATTGACTAATCTATAGACTAATCTATTGACTAATCAATAGACTAGTCTATTGACAAACATGTAGACTAGAGTATTGAATAATATAAATACTAGTCTATTGACTATTCTATTGAATAATCTAAAGACTAGTCTATTGACTAATCTATAGCTACACTGAGTACAAGTCTATTGACTATTTTGAACTATTCTATTGTGTACTAGTCTACTATTGAGTACTGTAAAAAGTACTATACTACTAAATTTCCCATTGCACTTAAAAAGTACAATTCCAACATATCCTTTGTCTGTCAATAGCTTGAAAAAAAAGCTTAAAAGCTTTTTCATAGCTCTCTTTATAACTAGAAAATGCACACATCTAATAACATTTGCAAATAAAACAATAATACAAAACTTGTAAAAGCTCTCAAACTGACAACTGTAGCCCACCTTTTAATTTAACACATAGAACAACAACAACTTAACCTCATTATTATGCTAGCAGTTAACATTATGATCATTAATGTAAAAAATACAACAACAAAAAACAATAAATAAATGACTAGAGAAAAAATAAAAAGTTTAATTAAGAAAATTTACTCGCAAACACACGAAAGAAAATCATCAAAACAATAATAAACAAACACACAAATGAACACATACAAATTACAGCACACAACATTGACACACACACACACACCCATACTTATAGACAGCCCACCCAATACAAATTTTCATTTTGGTGCAGCAGCAGCAGCAAGCAATTGTTGTTGTTTGTGCTTCTTCTAGTATAGAAAGTTAAGGCAAAAAAAATAAAAGAAAAATGAAAACAACAACACACAATTTTCGCGCTGAATTCAGTTATCAACAAAACGAGCAACAGTCAAGTCGTCTTTTAAAAAGAACCGAGAAACAAGTGTAGAAAAAATTCTTAGAAAAAAAGTGGAAAATAAACTCGTATGTAAAGGAAAATAAGAAGAAGCTAAAAAATTTAACGGGATTTAAAAAACACAGTTAGATTTTTAAAAGAAAGTAAAAAAAAACGTGTGTGAAATTTTTACAATTTAAATTAAATTATAAGAAAGAAATTAAATAAATAAAAAGAAAATTTATAAAAAATTAGTTTCTTTTTAAAAGAAATTTAAAAAAGAAAAATATTTGAAAATTTTATAAGAAAAATTAAAAATAAAGTAAAAAAATCTTAGTGAAAGTGAAAAGAAAATAAAATTTTAAAATTCTATTAAATTTTTTTATAAAATTTACCAGAAAAAACGTATAATTCTTAGAAATTATTTACTTTGTATTGCTTTCTTTTTTTTGGAAATAAACTTTGACGTTTATTTTTTTTAAATGAAAGACAATCAAAAAGGTAAACAACATTTTTTTTTTGAAAATTAATAAAATTTTGAAAAATTTGTTATTTTGCCAAAAAAAACAACAAATTATGAAAATTATCATATAAAATTAGATGGAATTTATTTGTTAAATATTTTAATTATAAAATGAAAAATTTAACAAACAAGTGCCATCTTGAGTGATCTAAAAGCAGAATTTTAAGAATAAAGTTTAAAATGTTTATAAAATTTTTTAAAAAATACAATCAAAAGTAATTAAAAAATTGATGAAATATAAAGATCAATGTGGGAAAGAGTGAGTTTGTGAACAAATTTCCAGATCTTGGATACGTTAAAACGTCAAACTATTACATCTCAAGATCCATTTCAAAATTGACATAGGTGTAGTGCAGAGCAGTATTCTTGTTGAAGTTTAGATAGCGGAGCGTTCAAGTTCCTCTAGAAATACTGTCGCCAAATAATGCATTTAAAACTTTAAGAATTTTTGTTGGACAGTGGTGCAAAATCAGTTTTTTTGGGAAATAAATCTGGTATTTCTTAACGGCTGATCTGATAAAATTTTATACAGACTTAGATAAGGAGCATTTGCGTTAAGTTTTGAAAAAGGGGCGCCACAAATTTGTGACACTTTTTGTTTTAACATCCGATTTTAAAGACTTATACGATCTTATAAATTGTATATATTCTGGATCCTTATATATAGCAGAGTCGATTAAGTTATGTCCCTTTATGACTATGACTGTCTGTCTGTATGTTTGATGAAATCAATTTTCTGAAGAACTCAAACATCTTCGGGAACCAAATCTTCAATAATACTATCAAACGTGCTTTTGAGAACAATAACAGAGATATGAACAAAAATCCGAAAATTTCGTAAAACATATGAAAGTGAATGCATGAAAACAACAACAATATGCATCTTTATATAGTATATGTTGTTATTGTACGGAGTAAGAAAAAACGTTACGTATAAAGTTATATGTTGTTTTGGAGTTATTTTGGATAAAATCAAAGATGGAAGATTGTGCAAGGGAAAAAAATAAAACAAAATTTTAAACAAATGCATTTGTGCTGAAGTTTGAAACACACACACAATATATGTAGGTCCTACAATCAAGACAATAAAGAATACCAATTGGCTTAGTATCACTTTCAGATTTAGCTATGTCGGTCTGTACGTCCGTATGTCTGTCTGTATGTCTGTCTGTTTGTCTGTTTGTCTGTTTGTCTGTCTGTCTGTCTGTCTGTCTGTCTGTCTGTCTGTCTGTCTATCTGTCCAAGTAAAACTTGTGCGCACGCTACAGGTCGCAATCTTCAAGATAATTTGATAATTTGGCATATACACTTCTTTTGACCCAAACGGTCCATTATTTCAGCCACCATACAATCGTAACCCCAGAATAGTGGTTTTAAGTTCATAATTATGTTAAATGTTTCAGTATATCTATAAAAAGTCTAAATAACAGATTTTCGCAATGATCGGATCTCATTTAACCCTAGCCCCCATACAGAGCATGACTTGAAAAAAATTTTAACGCTTTTTTTTTTTTGAACACTTGCAACCAAAACTCACATTAACTACTTGCTTTAATTGCAAATAAAGTTCTTAAATTAAAACATAAAATCCCTTAATTTACTACAGTGTGGATTCCCTCTGATTTGTATTACAACATTATTCTTTAGTGTTTATTTTAAATCCACACCTCAATTAGGGATAAATTACAAAAAAAAAAAATTAAAAAAAATACAAAAACAAAGTGTTAGTAAAAAGGATTCTGTGTCAATCTTCACTTAGTATGTAAATCCTAGCAGTTTTTCAGGGAGTCAAAGTAAACCAATTCAGACACTTGATATTTTCAAATATAGAACAGCTGATTGACTCTAATTTATATATTTTTGGAGCCATACGCAAAACATCAGTAAACTTGTATTATCTAGTCTAGTCTATAGTCTAGTCTATAGTCTAGTCTAGTCTATAGTCTAGTCTATAGTCTAGTCTATAGTCTAGTCTATAGTCTAGTCTATAGTCTAGTCTATAGTCTAGTCTATAGTCTAGTCTATAGTCTAGTCTATAGTCTAGTCTATAGTCTAGTCTATAGTCTAGTCTATAGTCCTAGTCTATAGGTCTAGTAGTCTCGTCTAGTCGTCTAGTCTATTAGTCTAGCTATAGTCTAGTCTATAGTCTAGTCTATAGTCTAGTCTATAGTCTAGTCTATAGTCTAGTCTATAGTCTAGTCTATAGTCTAGTCTATAGTCTAGTCTATAGTCTAGTCTATAGTCTAGTCTATAGTCTAGTCTATAGTCTAGTCTATAGTCTAGTCTATAGTCTAGTCTATAGTCTAGTCTATAGTCTAGTCTATAGTCTAGTCTATAGTCTAGTCTATAGTCTAGTCTATAGTCTAGTCTATAGTCTAGTCTCTAGTCTAGTCTATAGTCTAGTCTATTAGTCTAGTCTATAGTCTAGTCTATAGTTCTAGTCTATAGTCTAGTCTATAGTCTAGTCTATAGTCTAGTCTATAGTCTAGTCTATAGTCTAGTCTATAGTCTAGTCTATAGTCTAGTCTATAGTCTAGTCTATAGTCTAGTCTATAGTCTAGTCTATAGTCTAGTCTATAGTCTAGTCTATAGTCTAGTCTATAGTCTAGTCTATAGTCTAGTCTATAGTCTAGTCTATAGTCTAGTCTATAGTCTAGTCTATAGTCTAGTCTATAGTCTAGTCTATAGTCTAGTCTATAGTCTAGTCTATAGTCTAGTCTATAGTCTAGTCTATAGTCTAGTCTATAGTCTAGTCTATAGTCTAGTCTATAGTCTAGTCTATAGTCTAGTCTATAGTCTAGTCTATAGTCTAGTCTATAGTCTAGTCTATAGTCTAGTCTATAGTCTAGTCTATAGTCTAGTCTATAGTCTAGTCTATAGTCTAGTCTATAGTCTAGTCTATAGTCTAGTCTATAGTTAGTCTATAGTCTAGTCTATAGTCTAGTCTATAGTCTAGTCTATAGTCTAGTCTATAGTCTAGTCTATAGTCTAGTCTATAGTCTAGTCTATAGTCTATTCTATAGTCTACAGTCTTGTATATAGTCTTGTATATAGTCTTGTATATAGTCTTGTATATAGCCTTGTCTAGTCTATAGAATATTCTATAGTCTAGTCTATAGTCTAGTCCATAGTCTAGTCTAGCGTCTAGTCTATAGTCTAGTCTATAGTTCTAGTCTAAAGTCTAGTCTATAGTATAGTCTATAGTCTAGTCTATAGTCTAGTCTATAGTCTAGTCTATAGTCTAGTCCATAGTCTAGTCTATAGTCTAGTCTATAGTCTAGTCTATAGTCTAGTCTAGTCTATAGTCTAGTCTATAGTCTTGTCTATAGTCTAGTCTATAGTCTAGTCTATAGTCTAGTCTATAGTTCTAGTCTATAGTCTAGTCTATAGTCTAGTCTATAGTCTAGTCTATAGTCTAGTCTATAGTCTAGTCTATAATCTAGTCTATAGTCTAGTCTATAGTCTAGTCTATAGTCTAGTCTATAATCTAGTCTATAGTCTATCCTACAGTCTATCCTACAGTCTATCCTATAGTCTATCCTACAGTCTCTCCTATAGTCTTGTCTATAGTCCAACATATCAGTTTTAAAATGTTTTTCTGTTTTGAACCTCAAAAGAAGAATTTTTAATTGTGAACCTTTCGATTGGTAAACGAAGTAAAGAATGACTGTAATTTTCAAGATTTGGGCCCAACACCCCGAACAACAGGGGCTATATACCAGCATTAAAAACAAATAAATGTAACACAAACTCACAAATGTACTTTTCATAATACTTAATATTGACAAATAAAGTCTTCTTTTTCTGCTTCTCAGACTCTTTGTTTGTGTTCATAAAAAAAACAGCAGCAACAACAATAAAAAATAAAAGTCAAACTTTATCATTAAAAACGGTAAAAATGTTTCTAAATGTGGCATCAAATGTTTCAGTCAGTCAGTCATTCATTCATCTACTTTCTCCCTCTCTACTTTTGTTATTTTATTTCATTTGCTTTTTCCTGTAACAAAAAACCCGCACTGGAAGACAAAATGAAGTGTCAGTCATTTCATACGAAGAGACACTAAAATAAATTCACTACAACATTTTTCTTTCTCCGTACCAGTAAGTGCAGTGTAATGTTGTAGTTGCTGTAACAGGAATACTAATACATATTTACTTACGTACTCATGTTTACACACTTGCACAGACAAATATTTAAGTATTGTTTTTGTCTACTTTTTTTAATACTCTCCTAAACATACACACATAAATATAACATCTCTTTCTCTACCACTTCCCACATAACAGTAAAACTCTTCAAACACGCACTCATCCTTTCCTGTAAGAGTTTTTCCCATAAACTATGAGAATATGTGGGAGCATAAGAAAACGCATTTAGTATTTGTTGTTTTTTTATTGTTCCTTTTTTATTTTTTTTACAACAAATTGTATGTGTGCTTTCTAAATTTAAGGACATACTTACCACTAATGACAAGTGAAGTTAAAAAAGCAGCATAAAATTGAAGAGCTTGGAAGTGGTTGAGTAAGGAGTTTGCAAATATTGTTAACTTCTTTTACTTTTTAAAGTCAACTGTAGGGTGCTAGGGTGTGCATTAGTTTCCATTATTTTATGGTTAATATTTAAAGGGGAGCAAATGTGTGTCTTGGGATTAAGAGTAAATAAGGAGGTTGGGTTTTTTGGAATAAGTTAAATACAGATTTTTAAGGAATGTTTATAATTGAGGTCACTTTTGTAAATAATGTTTTAAGGATTTTATTAACGCTCTTAGTTATTGATATACATATGTGATTTGTTAATGAAATTATATTTTAACAATTAGTTAAAGGCACTAAACCACTCAGAACAATTAAAAGGTTTGTATGTATGTTCGAATATATTTCAGTTCCAGTTCAGTTCTACTTTAGTTCTAGTTCAGTTCTAGTTCAGTTCTAGTTCAGTTCTAGTTCAGTTCTAGTTCAGTTCTAGTTCAGTTCTAGTTCAGTTCTAGTTCAGTTCTAGTTCAGTTCTAGTTCAGTTCTAGTTCGGTTCTAGTTCAGTTCTAGTTCAGTTCTAGTTCAGTTCTAGTTCAGTTCTAGTTCAGTTCTAGTTCAGTTCTAGTTCAGTTCTAGTTCAGTTCTAGTTCAGTTCTAGTTCAGTTCTAGTTAAGTTCTAGTTCAGTTCTAGTTCAGTTCTAGTTCAGTTCTAGTTCAGTTCTAGTTCAGTTCTAGTTCAGTTCCAGTTCAGTTCCAGTTCTAGTTCAGTTCTAGTTTCAGTTCTAGTTCAGTTCTAGATCAGTTCTAGTTCAGTTCTAGTTCAGTTCTAGTTCAGTTCTAGTTTCAGTTCTAGTTCAGTTCTAGTTCAGTTCTAGTTCAGTTCTAGTTCAGTTCTAGTTCAGTTTTCTAGTTCAGTTCTAGTTCAGTTCTAGTTCAGTTCTAGTTCAGTTCTAGTTCAGTTCTAGTTCAGTTCTAGTTCAGTTCTAGTTCAGTTCTAGTTCAGTTCTAGTTCAGTTCTAGTTCAGTTCTAGTTCAGTTCTAGTTCAGTTCTAGTTCAGTTCTAGTTCAGTTCTAGTTCAGTTCTAGTTCAGTTCTAGTTCAGTTCTAGTTCAGTTCTAGTTCAGTTCTAGTCAGTTCTAGTTCAGTTCTAGTTCAGTTCTAGTTCAGTTAGTTCTAGTTCAGTTCTAGTTCAGTTCTAGTTCAGTTCTAGTTCAGTTCTAGTTCAGTTCTAGTTCAGTTCTAGTCAGTTTAGTTCAGTTCTAGTTCAGTTCTAGTTCAGTTCTAGTTTCAGTTCTAGTTCAGTTCTAGTTCAGTTCTAGTTCAGTTCTAGTTCAGTTCTAGTTCAGTTCTAGTTCAGTTCTAGTTCAGTTCTAGTTCAGTTCTAGTTCAGTTCTAGTTCAGTTCTAGTTCAGTTCTAGTTCAGTTCTAGTTCAGTTCTAGTTCAGTTCTAGTTCAGTTCTAGTTCAGTTCTAGTTCAGTTCTAGTTCTAGATCAGTTCTAGTTCAGTTCTAGTTCAGTTCTAGTTCAGTTCTAGTTCAGTTCTAGTTCAGTTCTAGTTCAGTTCTAGTTCAGTTCTAGTTCAGTTCTAGTTCAGTTCTAGTTCAGTTCTAGTTCAGTTCTAGTTCAGTTCTAGTTCAGTTCTAGTTCAGTTCTAGTTCAGTTCTAGTTCAGTTCTAGTTCAGTTCTAGTTCAGTTCTAGTTCAGTTCTAGTTCAGTTCTAGTTCAGTTCTAGTTCAGTTCTAGTTCAGTTCTAGTTCAGTTCTAGTTCAGTTCTAGTTCAGTTCTAGTTCAGTTCTAGTTCAGTTCTAGTTCTAGTTCAGTTCTAGTTCAGTTCTAGTTCAGTTCTAGTTCAGTTCTAGTTCAGTTCTAGTTCAGTTCTAGTTCAGTTCTAGTTCAGTTCTAGTTCAGTTCTAGTTCAGTTCTAGTTCAGTTCTAGTTCAGTTCTAGTTCAGTTCTAGTTCAGTTCTAGTTCAGTTCTAGTTCAGTTCTAGTTCAGTTCTAGTTCAGTTCTAGTTCAGTTCTAGTTCAGTTCTAGTTCAGTTCTAGTTCAGTTCTAGTTCAGTTCTAGTTCAGTTCTAGTTCAGTTCTAGTTCAGTTCTAGTTCAGTTCTAGTTCAGTTCTAGTTCAGTTCTAGTTCAGTTCTAGTTCAGTTCTAGTTCAGTTCTAGTTCAGTTCTAGTTCAGTTCTAGTTAAGTACTAGTTCAGTTCTACTTCAGTTCTAGTTCAGTTCTATTTCAGTTCTAGTTCAGTTCTAGTTCAGTTCTAGTTCAGTTCTATTTCAGTTCTAGTTCAGTTCTAGTTCAGTTCTAGTTCAGTTCTAGTTCAGTTCTAGTTCAGTTCTAGTTCAGTTCTAGTTCAGTTCTATTTCAGTTCTAGTTCAGTTCTAGTTCAGTTCTAGTTCAGATCTAGTTCAGTTCTAGTTCAGTTCTAGTTCAGTTCTAGTTCAGATCTAGTTCAGTTCTAGTTCAGTTCTAGTTCAGTTCTAGTTCAGTTCTAGTTCAGTTCTAGTTCAGTTCTAGTTCAGTTCTAGTTCAGTTCTAGTTAAGTTCTAGTTCAGTTCTAGTTCAGTTCTAGTTCAGTTCTAGTTCAGTTCTAGTTCAGTTCTAGTTCAGTTCTAGTTCAGTTCTAGTTCAGTTCTAGTTCAGTTCTAGTTCAGTTCTAGTTCAGTTCTAGTTCAGTTCTAGTTCAGTTCTAGTTCAGTTCTAGTTCAGTTCTAGTTCAGTTCTAGTTCAGTTCTAGTTCAGTTCTAGTTCAGTTCTAGTTCAGTACTAGTTCAGTTCTAGTTCAGTTCTAGTTCAGTTCTAGTTCAGTCCTAGTTCAGTTCTAATTCAGTTTTAGTTCAGTTCTAGTTCAGTTCTAGTTCAGTTCTAGTTCAGTTCTAGTTCAGTTCTAGTTCAGTTCTAGTTCAGTTCTAGTTCAGTTCTAGTTCAGTTCTAGTTCAGTTCTAGTTCAGTTCTAGTTCAGTTCTAGTTCAGTTCTAGTTCAGTTCTAGTTCAGTTCTAGTTCAGTTCAGTTCTAGTTCAGTTCTAGTTCAGTTCTAGTTCAGTTCTAGTTCAGTTCTAGTTCAGTTCTAGTTCAGTTCTAGTTCAGTTCTAGTTCAGTTCAGTTCTAGTTCAGTTCTAGTTCAGTTCTAGTTCAGTTCTAGTTCAGTTCTAGTTCAGTTCTAGTTCAGTTCTAGTTCAGTTCTAGTTCAGTTCTAGTTCAGTTCTAGTTCAGTTCTAGTTCAGTTCTAGTTCAGTTCTAGTTCAGTTCTAGTTCTAGTTCTAGTTCAGTTCTAGTTCTAGTTCTAGTTCAGTTCTAGTTCAGTTCTAGTTCAGTTCAAGTTCAGTTCTAGTTCAGTTCTAGTTCAGTTCTAGTTCAGTTCTAGTTCAGTTCTACTTCTGTTCTAGTTATGTTCTGTTCTAGTTATGTTCTGTTCTAGTTATGTTCTAGATTTGTCTATATTCCTGTATAGAATCCGCAATATACTCGACTAAAGTCTCAGACTACACTCTGATGTATTGCAAATAAAATTGAAAAACAACCAAAGTAATCTACTTGAGTTGACTGATTTTAGTCCTCTTCTAACCGACACATACACATCTTTAAATAAAAAGTCCTAAACCAACAAAACAACAAATTGATAGACTGTTTATAGTGCGCCTAGTACCCAAACTAGTATCATGAAAAACTGTTAAATGTCATAAAGTCAAACATTTTACATTTCATCATTGACAGTTGATTACCAGTCATTTTGGTAGAAGTTATCAAAACCTACAAGAAAATAAAATAATACCAATATATAAATATACATATGTATTTGTTTTATCTACCAATGCGCCCCTAACAACGTCAATAATGTTCATGTGTCCCTTAGACATAAAAAGGAATACGCCAAAATCCCTATTTATTTATAATATTGATTGTGGATATTTGTTATAGAATTTGTAGTAATAAAATGACAAAGTGTTGCCTTTTATTGACAGTCCGTAATTTAAGTTGACAGCAGCAGCAGTGTTGATAGTTTTTGTTGTTAATAAAAAAAAAAAACAAGTTAAAATGTGATGAAAGGATAAGATAAATTGAAATTGAAAAAGGGTTTTTTTGAATTAAAAGTTGTTTTGTGCACAAAAAGCAAAAAAACACCCAAGCATGTATTCCTAGGGAACGAAACAGAAAGAACAAACTTTAAAACCAGAAAAACAAATTAGTGTTTTCGATAAAAGAAAAAAAATTACGAAACTACTTTTTTTAAAAATAAAAATTGAATCTGTTTTGTAGCATTGACATGAATTGGCTATTTTGGTTACGAATTTGTTAACTCTCACTCTTTTGCTACCACACTCATTCATACCAAAAACGCTCATACAGACATTTTTAAAATGAACAAAATATAATCCAGTGATGGTGAATACGATTGAAAGGTACTTTTAGCCATAATAGTACCTGCGTAAACTGAACTCTGAATTCTATACTATATTCTGCACTATAGTCAAGTCTATAGTTCGGACGACAGTATAGTCTATAGCCTGGAAGATAGTATAGTATATAGTCTGGACTATAGTCTGTATAGTCTGTACTATAGACTAGTCTATACTATAGTCAAGTCTATAGACTAGACTATGGTCCAAGCCATAGACTATAGACTAGACTATAGTCCAGACTATAGACTAGACTATAGTTCAGACTATAGACTAGACTATAGTCCAGACTATAGACTAGACTATAGTCCAGACTATAGACTAGACTATAGTCCAGACTATAGACTATACTATAGTCCAGACTATAGACTAGACTATAGTCCAGACTATAGTCCAGACTATAAACTAGACTATATTCCAGACTATAGACTAGACTGTAGTCCAGACTATAGACTAGACTATAGTCCAGACTACAGACTAGACTATAGTCCAGACTACAGACTAGACTTTAGTCCAGACTATAGACTAGACTATAGTCCAGACTATAGACCAGACTATAGACTAGACTATAGTCCAGACTATAGACTAGAATATAGACTAGACTATAGTCCAGAATATAGACTAGACTATGGTCCAGACTATAAACTAGACTATAGTCCAGACTATAGACTAGAGCATAGTCCAGACTATATACGAGACTATAATCCAGACTATAGACAAAACTATAGTCCAGATTATAGACTATACTATAGTCCAGACTATAGACTAGACTATAGTCCAGACTATAGACTAGACCAAAGTCCAGTCTATAGACTAGACTATAGTCCAGACTATAGACTAGACTATAGTCCAGACTATAGACTAGACTATAGTCCAGACTATAGACTAGACTATAGTCCAGACTATAGACTAGACTATAGTCCAGACTAGACTAGACTAGACTATAGTCCAGACTATACTACTCTATTCCAGACTATAGACTAGACTCTAGTCCAGACTATAGACTAGACTCTAGTCCAGACTATAGACTAGACTCTAGTCCAGACTATAGACTAGACTATATACTAGACTATAGACTAGACTATAGTCCAGATTATAGACCAGAATATAGACTAGAGTATAGTTCAGACTATAGACTAGACTATTGTCCAAACTATAGACTAGACTATAGTCCAGACTGTAGACTAGACTATAGTCCAGAATATAGACTAGACTATAGTCAAGACTATAGACTACACTATATAGTCCAGACTATAGACCAGACTATAGACAAGACTATAATCCAGACTATAGACAAGACTATAATCCAGTATAGTCTGGACTATAATCCAAACTATAGACTAGACTATAGAACAGCCTATGGTTTAGGCTATAGTCCAGACTATAGTTTAGGCTATAGTTCAGGCTATAGTATAAACTATAGTCTAGTCAATATGCTGGCCTACAGTCTAGTCTGTATACACGTCTACAGTCTGGACCATAGTCTAGTTTAGACTAAAGTCTGGACTATACTCTTATAGTTCCTACATTTCAGCTATTAAATGTTCAGAGGAAAGTACAATTTTTAACCATGTTTATCTCATCTCTGCTACTTACAACTTTGTAGATACATTCATACATTTGTATGTGTGGGTTTGGTAGTTTATTTGCTAGATATTTATTTACTACTACACACTCTCGAACAGCAACCACATAGCTTCCACACAAACGTACATTAGGCAGGTCCAGTATTGGTCAAAATTTCTCATCGAAATTTATTTTTTAACTAAGAAAGCTGAAAATGATCCTGTATGATAAAATTTTCAAAGATTGCCCTAGTATTTTATGTATGTATCCGCGTGTGTGTGTATTCATATTAAAGTTGTTTTAGTTTTTTTTTTTTTTTTGCAACAAGGATATGCAAAACACGTAGTATTCATGTCGAACATGTTCAAATTGCAATGTGTTAGTATTGTTGTACGTGTTATACAGAGTACATTTAAGGATGTGTTTGGTTAGGTGTATTTATACACAATATTGTTTGGTTGTATGCTTTTGTGTAAGGCCATGGTGTTTAGTATGCATGTAGTAGCACCATTTGTTGCCTCAACTGCTGCAACACGTTCTATGTTTTTTTTTTTCTCTCAACCAAAGTAGTTCCCCCTTTTTTAACTAAACGGGATAAGAGTTTTTATGCAATACAATCCAATAAAATAGAAAATTAATCACATTTAACTCGAAATAATGAAAAAAAAAAACAGTTTTGTTAAACAACAAAATAAAACATTGAATAGTAAATTGATTCTTTTTTTTTTTTTTTTTTGGCTAAATGGCACGCAATTTTGAGAATTTGGAGGGTGGGGTATGCAGCTTCAAAAACTGACCAAAAACATAATTTTGCACGTATAATTGCGGTCAATGGAAAAACATCAAACTCATCTGTATATTGTGTTGTTGTCATATATAAAACCACAATGATTATGATTATTAGTTGTCATTTATTGAATTGCATTTAAATGCAGTGATTGTGTCAGTTGAGTGGTTTTAGTTGGATAAATTCATGGACATACATATACATACATATAAATGTTAGAATGCTGCACAAATTTAATGAGAGGGAATATAATTAGAAAATTTTAGAATTTAAAGCACGAAACATATTGAGGACTACTTACACTCTGGACTATAGTCTATAGTCTGCGCTATAGTCCATAATCAGGACTATAGTCAATAGTCCTGACTATAGTCTATAGTCTGGACTGTAGTCTATAGTCTGGACTATAGTCTATAGTCTGGACTGTAGTCTATAGTCTGGACTATAGTCTAGACTCTAGTATATAGTCTGGACTATAGTCTATAGTCTGGACTGTGGTTTATAGTCTGGACTGTAGTTTATAGTCTGGACTATAACCTATAGTCTGGACTATAGTCTATAGTCTAGACTATAGTCTATAGTCTGGATTATAGTCTATAGTATGGACTATAGTCTATAGTCTGCACTATAGTCTATAGTCTGGACTATAGTCTATAGTCTGGACTATAGTCTATAGTCTGCACTATAGTCTATAGTCTGGACTATAGTCTATAGTCTGCACTATAGTCCATAGTCTGGACTATAGTCAATAGTCTGGACTATAGTCTATAGTCTGAACTATAGTATATTGTCTGGACTGTAGTCTATAGTCTGAACTTTAATCTATAGTCTGGACTATAGTCTATAGTCTGGACTGTAGTTTATAGTCTGGACTATAATCTATAGTCTATAGTCTGGATTATAGTCTATAGTCTGCAATATAGTCTATAGTCTGGACTATAGTCTATAGTATGGACTATAGTCTATAGTCTGGACTATAGTCTAGACTATAGTCTATAGTCTGGACTATAGTCTATAGTCTGGACTATAGTCTATAGTCTGGACTATAGTCTATAGTCTGCGCTATAGTCCATAGTCTGGACTATAGTCAATAGTCTGGACTATAGTCTACAGTCTGAACTATAGTATATTGTCTGGACTATAGTATATTGTCGGGACTGTAGACTATAGTCTGAACTATAATCTATAGTCTGGACTATAGTCTATACTCTGCACTATAGTCTATAGTCTGAACTATAGTCTATAGTCTGGACTATAGTCTTTAGTCTGGACTATAGTCTATAGCCTGCACTAAAGTCTATAGTCTGGACTCTAGTCTATAGTCTGGACAATAGTCGATAGTCTGGACCACAGTCTATAGTCTGGATTATAGTCTTTAGTCTGGACTAAATTCTATAGACTGGACTATAGTCTATAGTCTGGATTATAGTCTATAGTCTGGACTAAATTCTATAGACTGGACTATAGTCTATAGTCTGGACTATAGTCTATTGTCTAGACTGTAGTCCATAGTCTGGACTATAGTCTATAGCCTGGACTCTAGGCTATAGTCTGGACTATAGTCTAAAGCCTGGACTATAGTCTGTAGTCTGGACTATAGTCTGGACTATAGTCTATAGTCTGGACTATAGTCTATAGTCTGGACTATAGTCTATAGCCTGAACTCTAGTCTATAGCCTGAACTCTAGTCTATAGTCTGGACTCTAGTCCATAGTCTGGGCTATATAATATTGTGTGGTCTGTTGTCTCGACTATATTATAAAATTAGACATAAAAACAACATTTTATCAAACATTAATATGTAATTAATTCAACAATTACAATATTTGCATTCAAATTAAACATAAATATAAATAATAATTACCAAATCTAAATAAAACAATTTGAAATTAAAAACATAAATTACCGCAAACAGTTTAATGTCAAATTCATAAACATTAAATTTCTATTTAAAACTAAAATTTTTAATTTGTTTTAATTAAACATAACAAATTCACACTTCTCTTTCTTTCAATTTTGCAGGTTTTCTTGGTAGTTTTCTATCAAAAGGTTTAAAAACTAATCAATTGGAAGTGAATACCGATGAGAAAACCTTACGACCCATAGCACGTCTCAAAGAGCCACGTGATCTCTTTGCTCTGCCAAAAGATAAGGACAATGATTGTTCACAGCAGGCCCCTAGATGGCCTATTGAATGTCAGGTAAGTTACTGAACAGAAAACAAACATAAATAAATAACAATAAATAAAAGAAAATAGAAACAACAAAACCACAAAAATTCAATAACAACAGAACAGAGCACAAGAGCAGCCATCAAACAAATTTGAATTATTGTCAGTTTCACAAACACTCTAGTTGGGAAAATGAAAGGTGAAAAAATAATCATGTTATAGGTAAATGATTTACGCACCAATGCAAAATGTTAGGAATACACAGCCTTCATGTTGTAAAAAACCAATATCTACAACTAAATGTAATTTACATTCCTAACATTTTTACGTATTGACGTTGCCAAACATTAGGTTTTATTTGTGTGTGTGTGTTTTTCTGTGATACCTTTTAATATTTGTGTAAGCTTACTAAAGTACCCAAGCGTTACATTGGAACAGTGGAACTGACCTCCTATTGGCATTTTGAACTTTTTGGTTTATTTAGAGCGCACACATACTTATTTAAAACATACACATACATATTTATTAAGCTGAACATTATTAAGGCGTTAATGCATTTTCAGCCGAATTCGGATCTTCTTCGGCTCACGGTTGCGATATTTTTACTTAAATAATAGTTTAGTCAAAACCCTGGACTATAGTCCTAACCTATAAGCTAGGCCTATAGTCTAGACTGTAGTTTAGTCCATAGTGTGGACTTTAGTCTAGTCTAGTCTGTAGTCTGCACTATAGTGCAGTCTAGTCTGGACTATAGAGTAGTCTGTAGTCTGGACTATAGTCTAGTCTATAGTCTGGACTATAGTCTAGTCTATAGTCTGGACTATAGTCTAGTCTATAGTCGGGACTATAGTCTGGACTATAGTCTAGTCTATAGTGTGGACTATAGTCTAGTCTATAGTCTGGACTATAGTCTAGTCTATAGTCTGGACTATAGTGTAGTCTATAGTCTGGACTATAGTCTAGTCTATACTCTGGACTGTAGTCTAGTCTATAGTCTGGACTATAGTCTAGTCTATACTCTGGACTGTAGTCTAGTCTATAGTCTGGACTATAGTCTAGTCTATAGTCTGGACTATAGTCTAGTCTATAGTCTGGACTATAGTCTGGTCTATAGTCTGGACTATAGTCTAGTCTACAGTCTGGACTGTAGTCTGGAACATAGTCTCGTCTATAGTCTGGACTATAGTCTAGTCTATAGTCTGAACCAATATCTAGTCTATAGTCTGAATTATAGTCTAGTCTATAGTCTGGACTATAGTCTAGTCTATAGTCTGGACTATAGTTCAGTCTACAGTCTGGACTATAGTCCAGTCTATAGTCTGGACTATAGTCCAGTCTATAGTATGGACTATAGTCTAGTCTACAGTATGGACTATAGTCTAGTCTACAGTCTCGACTATAGTCTAGTCTATAGTCTAAACTATAGTCTAGTCAATAGTCTGGACTATAGTCTATTCTATAGTCTGGACTGTAGTCTAGTCTATAGTCTGGACTATAGTCTAGTCTATAGTCTGGACTATAGTCCAGTCTACAGTCTGGACTATAGTCCAGTCTATAGTCTGGACTATAGTCCAGTCTATAGTATGTACTATAGTCTAGTCTACAGTCTCGACTATAGTCTAGTCTATAGTCTAAACTATAGTCTAGTCAATAGTCTGGACTATAGTCTAGTCTATAGTCTGGACTATAGTCCAGTCTATAGTGTGGACTATAGTCTAATCTATGGTCTGGACTACAGACTAGACTATAGTCCAGACTATAGACTAGACTATAGTCCAGACTATAGTATAGTCTATAGTCCAGACTATAGACTAGACTATAGTCCAGTGTAGTCCAGTATAGTGTAGTCTATAGTCTGGACTATAGTCTAGTCTATAGTCTGCACTATAGTCTAGTCTATAGTCTGGACTAAAGTCTAGTCTGTAGTCTGGACTATAGTGTAGTCTATAACTTGCACTATAGTGTAGTCTATAGTCTGGTCTTTAGTGCAGTCTACAGTCTGGACTATAGTGTGGACTATAGTTTGGTATATAGTCTGGATTATAATCTACTATAGTCTAGACTATAGACTAGACTACAGTCCAGAGTATAGACTAGACTGTAGTCCAGACTATAGACTAGACTATAGTCCAGACTATAGACTATAGACTAGACTATAGTCCAGACTATAGACTAGACTATAGTCCAGACTATAGACTATAGACTAGACTAGACTATAGTCCAGACTATAGACTAGACTATAGTCCAGTCTATAGTCTGGACTATAGTCCAGTCTATAGTCTGGACTATAGTCCAGTCTATAGTCTGGACTATAGTCCAGTCTATAGTATGGACTATAGTCCAGTCTATAGTATGGACTATAGTCCAGTCTATAGTATGGACTATAGTCTAATCTACAGTCTGGACTATAGTCTAGTCTATAGTCTGGACTATAATCTAATCTATAGTCTGGACTACAGTCAAGTCTATAATCTGGACTATAGTCTAGTCTATAGTCTGGACTATAGTCTGGACTATAGTCTCGTTTATAGTCTAGACTAATAGCTAGTTTATAGTCTAGACTGTAGTCTAGTCTGTAGTCTGGGCTAATGTCTAGATTTTAGTTTAGCCTATAGTCAGGATTATAGTTTAGTCTATAATCTGGACAATCGTCTGGACTTTAGTCTAGTCTACAGTGTGGACTAGTCTATATTATGGACTATACTCTTATCTATAGTCTGGTCTTTTGTACAACACAAACCATCTCTGGCAGGTTGAAACCTTTACAATGCATTCACCATAAGCTTCGGAGAGTCATCTGTGAGCTTTGACGGCAATTTTTGCAAATCAAAGAGATACAGCAAAGTTTTGTTAAGGAAAATTTTCATGCAAAACATGTACCACCCTAATGTGTATAGTATCGTAAATAGGAGATGATTGTGTAAAAACGCATAAATTTTAAAAACAGTAATAACCATAGTTACAAGTACAAAATAAGTTATAAAGGTAAAACAGATATTGAAAAGAATCTAGTCCACATAGAGGAACTTTTCACAGCTTAGAAGAAAGGAAAAAGTTCAGGCAGGAAGTAATCGGTAGAGTTTATGAAAATTTGCCAAATTAGTAAGGTACACAAATAGTTGCGTTTAGAAATTTGGAAGATAGAGAACTTTGGTATTATCAGAATCCAGTTAGGTATAAAATTTATATAATTTTAGTTTTAGGTTAGTCTGAACATAAGCTTTTTTTGATCTCGATCAGTTGGCCTATAGTATTGATATTTCTTCAGCATGTTTATAATCTTTAAGACCCCTGCTTTTTAAAAACAATTTCGTCGGTACGTTTATCTGTACTATGCTCAATCTTCCAGCCCGGCCCTAAAACTACGTTGTGTAGGTGCGTAAGTTTGTTTTTATTTGTAAACAACACATACAAAGTTACACAAACACAACAGCAACACAACTACATCGTTGAGAGAGTATGACATGTATGTGGAAGTAATAACAAAATTCAATTTTCCTTGTTGTTTCCCCCAGCAACACCTCTTCGCCCACTACAAACTTTTACCACCCCCTGGGGTAGCCTAAATGGAGCCAAATCTTTCAGTTTAATATACATTTTCCTGTACAATATTGTTTTTAGTTTTTATGGTTCCTTTACAGTTACTTTTTTCTGCCATTTTTTGTTTTATTTTTTGCTCTTCTTTTGTAAATAATGATTGATGAGTTTTTCATTTTCCATATTGTGCGTGCAGGTGAGTGAAGATGGATGGTTGGTTGGTTGGTTGCTTGGATGAGAGTGGATTTGCTATAAGTAATTTGTAGGATGGGGAAACACATTTCGCAAACAAAATTTTTATTACACAAAATTGATTTTTAGGCTTTATAGAAATTAAATTAAAGACAGATTTTAAAAAGGTAAATTTATTATATTTTTGTTTATTTGCTTTTTTTACTTGTTCTTTTTAAGGAAAGGGGAGTTGAAATGATTGATGCTCTTATTAAAAAGTTATAAAAAAGGACTCATGTTAAAAGTTTTGAAATAATTGGGGATGAAATTAAGGCATATGTTATGAAAGTTAAAATGTTTGATAAAAGATTGAGGAAAATGTTTTAAATGTGATTTACCTACATATGGTTATAAATTAAAAGATCAATGGTTAGAGAAACCGAATAATCATTTAATAAAAATCTGGGAAAATTTTATATTGATGAAGAAATTTTTTCAATAATTGATGTTGTAAAAATTACAGATTTTTTTAGATTTTAATTAAAAAGAAATAAGTTTTCAATTTATAAAAAAATAGATTTATTCCAGTTCAGATCTAGTTTAGTTCTAGTTCAGTTCTAGTTCAGTTCTAGTTCAGTTCTAGTTCAGTTCTAGTTCAGTTCTAGTTCAGTTCTAGTTCAGTTCTAGTTCAGTTCTAGTTCAGTTCTAGTTCAGTTCTAGTTCAGTTCTAGTTCAGTTCTAGTTCAGTTCTAGTTCAGTTCTAGTTCAGTTCTAGTTCAGTTCTAGTTCAGTTCTAGTTCAGTTCTAGTTCAGTTCTAGTTCAGTTCTAGTTCAGTTCTAGTTCAGTTCTAGTTCAGTTCTAGTTCAGTTCTAGTTCAGTTCTAGTTCAGTTCGTTCAGTTCTAGTTCAGTTCTAGTTCAGTTCTAGTTCAGTTCTAGTTCAGTTCTAGTTCAGTTCTAGTTCAGTTCTAGTTCAGTTCTAGTTCAGTTCTAGTTCAGTTCTAGTTCAGTTCTAGTTCAGTTCTAGTTCAGTTCTAGTTCAGTTCTAGTTCAGTTCTAGTTCAGTTCTAGTTCAGTTCTAGTTCAGTTCTAGTTCAGTTCTAGTTCAGTTCTAGTTCAGTTCTAGTTCAGTTCTAGTTCAGTTCTAGTTCAGTTCTAGTTCAGTTCTAGTTCAGTTCTAGTTCAGTTCTAGTTCAGTTCTAGTTCAGTTCTAGTTCAGTTCTAGTTCAGTCTAGTTCAGTTCTAGTTCAGTTCTAGTTCAGTTCTAGTTCAGTTCTAGTTCAGTTCTAGTTCAGTTCTAGTTCAGTTCTAGTTCAGTTCTAGTTCAGTTAGTTCAGTTCTAGTTCAGTTCTAGTTCAGTTCTAGTTCAGTTCTAGTTCAGTTCTAGTTCAGTTCTAGTTCAGTTCTAGTTCAGTTGTAGTTCAGTTGTAGTTCAGTTCTAGTTCAGTTCTAGTTCAGTTCTAGTTTCAGTTCAGTTCTAGTTCAGTTCTAGTTCAGTTCTAGTTCAGTTCTAGTTCAGTTCTAGTTCAGTTCTAGTTCAGTTCTAGTTCAGTTCTAGTTCAGTTCTAGTTCAGTTCTAGTCAGTTCTAGTTCAGTTCTAGTTCAGTTCTAGTTCAGTTCTAGTTCAGTTCTAGTTCAGTTCTAGTTTCAGTTCAGTCTAGTTCAGTTCTAGTTCAGTTCTAGTTCAGTTCTAGTTCAGTTCTAGTTCAGTTCTAGTTCAGTCTAGTTCAGTTCTAGTTCAGTTCTAGTTCAGTTCTAGTTCAGTTCTAGTTCAGTTCTAGTTCAGTTCTAGTTCAGTTCTAGTTCAGTTCTAGTTCAGTTCTAGTTCAGTTCTAGTTCAGTTCTAGTCAGTTCTAGTTCAGTTCTAGTTCAGTTCTAGTTCAGTTCTAGTTCAGTTCTAGTTCAGTTCTAGTTCAGTTCTAGTTCAGTTCTAGTTCAGTTCTAGTGCAGTTCTAGTTCAGTTCTAGATCAGTTCTAGTTCTGTTACAGTTCAGTTCTTTACTTTTGAGTAATGTAAATTTTTTTCAATTTATGCCCAATTAATTAGCAGCCTTTTTCCTTTCATAGTATTCTTTTAAATAAAATACATACTTACTAGGTCAAACACAATTTACTTAAACATTTCCAACATTTTAAATATATGTAGTTTAAAATTTTACAAAAAAGATAATAATCCTGTAAATGCTACATGGTACGTGCGCTACCAACAAAACACTCACAACATTGCTGTCTAATATGTGTGCACTCCAACAATATAGTAAAGTCCTTGTTAAGTACTTACACAGTGCTCCAGACCCACTAAACACTAAATAAATGGAAAATCTAAAGACTGCGTTTAAATGACCGCTGGAGCACAATCGAGAGGGAAGGAAAGAGCATTTACTTTATTAAACAAAATATTATATTGCAGACAAAAAGAAGAGTTGAAAAGTTTAATCTTGTAGAAGGGCAGCTTAACTTAACCAAACGGGTTGTTTATTTCAAAATATTTTTATCCTTTTTTTTGTAGTTTTGACTTAAAACTTAAACGTTTTTGTGTGGTCAAGTTGTTAGTGGTTTGTTTTGTTTTGGGAGTTTTAGTCCAGTTTAGAGTTTTAATTTTGGTAAAACGATGTGTTTTACAACTAAAGTAAATAGTGACATTTCATAGTTTCTCTATCTGTCTGTCCTTCTATCTCTGGTGCAATAATTACTGGCATTTAAAGTTCTTAATTTATGTGTTAACAAAAAATATAAAACAACAAACTTTTTTGCATAAAATTTATGTGGTTTCTTTTGCGCTTTCTCATTTTACTTTTTTTGGTATTAACAACAGTTTGACAATATAAATGAGTTTTTCCTTTAATGCTGGTTAAAAGGAAGAGATAAAATGTTTTACAGCTGAAAATTTGTTTAACAAAATGTCATTTATTTTAAGCTAAACGGAAATATTATTATTAAATTGAATTATATTTATCTTGTTATTACTTTTATATTTAAATATATGTATAAAAATACAGAGACACATAAAGATGTTTTCAATATTATCTGCTTCAAAAGCATTGAAGCAAATTTCTTATGCTAATTTTATTTTTCAATTCTCCATCATAAACATTCTCAATGTTGTCGACATCATTGACAGTATTTTTCTTTTTCATTTTTTTAAAAAAAATATTTTTTTTTTTTTTTCGTTTTCATTGGCGTTGTTATCATTGTCATCTTCATCATCGACATCGTGTACTCATCAGCTTCACCACTCTACTGATTCAATCATCTTTTAGTCATCATCCAGCTGTACACCCTCATTTTAAAAACATTCGACAATAACAACGTGATAACAATTTAATGTAATCAGTAACATACACTACATATATTATGTTGGGCTGATTTTACCCTACAGTGGGTCGTTAAAAGAAAAAATCATTGAATAATATAAAGACTTCGAAATTTATTAATTTAACAATCGTGGAACATGAACTGAATCAAAAGAGATCTACCAATGAAGTTGAACCGAACTAGAACAGAACTAGAACAGAACTGGAACAGAACTGGAACAGAACTGGAACAGAACTAGAACAGAACTAGAACAGAACTAGAACAGAACTAGAACAGAACTAGAACAGAACTAAAACAGAACTAAAACAGAACTAGAACAGAACTGGAACAGAACTGGAACAGAACTGGAACAGAACTAGAACAGAACAGAACTAGAACAGAACTAGAACAGAACTAGAACAGAACTAGAACAGAACTAAAACAGAACTAAACAGAACTAGAACAGAACTAGAACAGAACTAGAACAGAACAGAACTAGAACAGAACTAGAACAGAACTAGAACAGAACTGAACAGAACAGAACTAGAACAGAACTAAAACAGAACTAGAACAGAACTAGAACAGAACTAGAACAGAACTAGAACAGAACTAGAACAGAACTAGAACAGAACAGAACTAGAACAGAACTAGAACAGAACTAGAACAGAACTAGAACAGAACTAGAACAGAACTAGAACAGAACTAGAACAGAACTAGAACAGAACTAGAACAGAACTAGAACAGAACTAGAACAGAACTAGAACAGAACTAGAACAGAACTAGAACAGAACTAGAACAGAACTAGAACAAACTAGAACAGAACTAGAACAGAACTAGAACAGAACTAGAACAGAACTAGAACAGAACTAGAACAGAACTAGAACAGAACTAGAACAGAACTAGAACAGAACTAGAACAGAACTAGAACAGAACTAGAACAAAACTAGAACAGAACTAGAACAGAACTAGAACAGAACTAGAACTAGAACAGAACTAGAACAGAACTAGAATAGAACTAGAACAGAACTAGAACAGAACTAGAACAGAACTAGAACAGAACTAGAACAGAACTAAAACAGAACTAAAACAGAACTAAAACAGAACTAGAACAGAACTAGAACAGAACTAGAACAGAACAGAACTAGAACAGAACTAGAACAGAACTAGAACAGAACTAGAACAGAACTAGAACAGAACTAAAACAGAACTAGAACAGAACTAGAACAGAACTAGAGAACTAGAACAAAACTAGAACAGAACTAGAACAGAACTAGAACAGAACTAGAACAGAACTAGAACAGAACTAGAATAGAACTAGAACAGAACTAGAACAGAACTAGAACAGAACTAGAACAGAACTAGAACAGAACTAGAACAGAACTAGAACAGAACTAGAACAGAACTAGAACAGAACTAGAACAGAACTAGAACAGAACTAGAACAGAACTAGAACAGAACTAGAACAGAACTAGAACAGAACTAGAACAGAACTAGAACAGAACTAGAACAGAACTAGAACAGAACTAGAACAGAACTAGAACAGAACTAGAACAGAACTAGAACAGAACTAGAACAGAACTAGAACAGAACTAGAACAGAACTAGAACAGAACTAGAACAGAACTAGAACAGAACTAGAACAGAACTAGAACAGAACTAGAACAGAACTAGAACAGAACTAGAACAGAACTAGAACAGAACTAGAACAGAACTAGAACAGAACTAGAACAGAACTAGAACAGAACTAGAACAGAACTAGAACAGAACTAGAACAGAACTAGAACAGAACTAGAACTAGAACAGAACTAGAACAGAACTAGAACAGAACTAGAACAGAACTAGAACAGAACTAGAACAGAACTAGAACAGAACTAGAACAGAACTAGAACAGAACTAGAACAGAACTAGAACAGAACTAGAACAGAACTAGAACAGAACTAGAACAGAACTAGAACAGAACTAGAACAGAACTAGAACAGAACTAGAACAGAACTAGAACAGAACTAGAACAGAACTAGAACAGAACTAGAACAGAACTAGAACAGAACTAGAACAGAACTAGAACAGAACTAGAACAGAACTAATACAGAACTAGAACAGAACTAGAACAGAACTAGAACAGAACTAGAACAAAACTAGAACAAACTAGAACAGAACTAGAACAGAACTAGAACAGAACTAGAACAGAACTAGAACAGAACTAGAACAGAACTAGAACAGAACTAGAACAGAACTAGAACAGAACTAGAACAGAACTAGAACTGAACTAGAACTGAACTAGAACTGAACTAGAACTGAACTAGAACTGAACTAGAACTGAACTAGAACTGAACTAGAACTAGAACAGAACTAGAACTGAACTAGAACTGAACTAGAACTGAACTAGAACTAGAACTGAACTAGAACTAGAACTGAAC